>NW_024404570.1:0-30000 GCF_905171775.1 Rana temporaria | reverse complement strand
CTGTGGGGACACAGGATGACATGGTGGGAACAAAGGATGACATGGTGAGTACACAGTATGACATGGGGCACAGGATGGCATGGAGGCACAGGATAATAGTCACGGTAGGGGTTAGGTGGGGTGACTGGTGGCGAGTTAGACACTCTTATGGTCTGACTAATAGCTCAGGACTTGAAATTTGTGAGCCCTGATTTAAAAAAAATGTTTACTTTGATGTTGTGGTATTTTCTGTCCAATTTCAGGCATGCATGTTTGATTGTTGTATTAATGATCTTTTTTTTTTATAACATCTATTTATCTTATAATTCAAGAAAAGCAACAGGGGGTGGCCCTGAGAAGAAAATAGTTTACCACCAGTATGAAGAGTTACTGCGTCCATACATAGATCTAGATTCCATTGTTGGCATCAAGGCTGGTTTTGATACCTCGAGGCACCATGAAAACGGTGAGAAATCCAAACATTTAACATGTTCTCATATACTTCCATCTTGTATCTTCAAGATAACCAACTGGTGCACAATTGTGTGTGTTTAAATGTTTTTAAAATGGTTTAAATCTTTCTCAAAGTAATTTTTTTAATAAAAAATGTTGATCGCCAGTAGCTATCCGGTTAACCATTTTGTTTTAAATTTATTTGGAAGAGGGTGCTGACAAAAGGCAGTTAGTGTCAGAAGCAGAAATTGAAAGTGACCACTCTTTGAATGCACAGCCGTCTGTCTACTTCCAGGTGGAGGATGATCCACCAAGCAACCCTGAGGAATCAATCACCCTTTTCCTAGAAGAATCTAGTCATGAAAATGCTAGTAATGTAAATGCTTCTGAAGTAATGCCAAACCCAACTGTGACCAACCATATAACTTTAGATACACCCATCCTGGGTACTCCTGATGTGGTTGCTACTGAACCCCCAGAGTTAAGCAGACCTAGAGACAGGAGAACAATTTGTAGGACACGAAACATGGATAGGGAACAGTACCATTTTGATAGAGAACAGAGTGATAGATTTCATAGTGAACAACAAAATTTTAGAGAACAGCTCATGCAGAGATTGGATAACCTAAATAGTAACATATGCAAATCTAATATTCTCCTAGAGCAACATAATGCAGCTCAACACACCTATCGCCAGCAGAAGCTCTCCTTTATGGCCAAACTAACTGAACTCTTAGAAGCACATCTGCCATCTCCTGGTGAGCAATCTCATAATGCTCGGAATCTAACCAGCAGCAACCACAGCAGTTTTGTATGTGAAAGTATTATCGAAAATGATGCTAATGATAATTTTACTATTCAGGATATGTAAATGTTATAAGAAGTACAATTTTTTTTTTTTAATACATTTCACATAATTCACAACTGAGTTTGAATTTAAAGAGCTTGCAAACATTTGTTCTTTAAATTTTTACTCAGCACGCAACATTGTTAAGTCATATATTGCCCAAAGTTGACTGCTATATTGATGCTTTCTCCAGTTAAATATCTCATTTGACCATGTCGTTGCAGATCTGTACCAAATATGTGTAATCAACATGACGTTTGTATTTGAGTTTTAGATGTTTCAATGGCCATCATTGATCAAGCTGGTTGGATGACCAATGAAACGTCTTTAGACAGTTATGTAGCTTTGATTTTATTTTCAATAGATATACAATTAATGTTATATGGGATTTTTTCTATGACATTATTGCCTCTGAAAACATTTCAAAAAGGTTGAGAATTATGTGAAATCTATTTTTATCTTTCAAGCATGTTCGAGTATTCATTACTGTTATCATTACGGTTTTCCTAATTGTTGGTATATACACGTTGAAATGCAAGTGCAACAATATTGTCAAATATTTGTTTTAACATGTGTATTTTTTGTTCAAAAGCAGAACCATTTTTTTGTTGTAAGGCAAAAAAGTGGTAGGATTGTTGAAAAGTAGAAGTGAACTATCAATAATACTATAGTTGAAGTTACAGAGTAGAGATATAATTCATCAGCACTACATAAAAGCATCAATCATATTCGTTCAATAGGAGAATACATCACATAACATCACGTCTACGCATTTGAAACAGACATAGTTGTCCCTTTGTCACAGCAGAAAATGTGACAGGTTTTTCATGCTTTTCTTCCGTCAGGAAGGCACACTATTGGTTCTAAATTTTTTTTTTTTTATATTTTATCCACGTGGATGTAAATTATTGATATTTTCACTCAAGTGCTTGGATTTGTATCTGTACTCTGTGACTAAACTGCGCCATCCATTGTTGTTGTCACAGCAAGGACCATGTTTCTCTGTGTGGTTTTCAAAAGTAATGTGTATTTTCTCCTATGAAGAATAAAGCAAAGTAGCTGATAATTGCAATCTTGATATCACCTGTGTTTCTGTAAAGTTTAAAACAAAATATACATATTTTAGTTGCTGACGTCGTCTTCTTCGCCAGTAGTTTAATTCATATTAAAAAAACAAACATCCAAATGGTTCCATACTCCATCTTGCCCAACCATATATTTTTGATGTTGTGTTGGCTGTAATTTGACTTTCTGTTACTTTTGAAACCACATGTTATTGGTATGGAATGTAGGTATCATTTCCTGACTAATGAGGTTAAAAATGTTTCTGCAAGTTGTAGACGACCGCTTTTCCATCTTTCAAATGCCCTGCCTGGAGTAGTTAACATTTTAACTAACGTGCATTGTTTCTCAGTAATGAAATGAGTGATGGTAACTGCGGTGTGGGGTGGAGAGGAGAAATTAAAATATATATAACATTTGGGGTAATGGTAGATGACTATAGGCAACCAAAGGTAGAGTTAAGTGACCAGTGATGAAGGTGATGATATACAAAACAATAAATCACACCAAAAATATAATATTATGATTCAATTATTGTGTTATTTATTGGTTTGCATATCAACGGCTTCTTTACAGGTCACTTACTCTCCTTACCTTAGGTTGGCTATAGCCATCTGCCATTACGCCAATTGGTGGTATTTATTTTAGTTTTATTTCATTTCTCCCCTCTCCCACACAACGCAGTTAACAGCACTCATTTCATTCACCATCTTTCTGGCAAGGACATGGTTTCAGGCAACTGCAGCATTTCAACTGTCTTTGGCACACAGTTCGGTCTTCTATTTTATTGCTTCTCACTAATGTCAAAAAAATGTTGGTACTTATTAGCAGATGAACAGAATTTTTGCGTGTATAACCCACACTTACACTTGTTGCAATAAAGAATTCAAACACACTTTTGTTTTGTAGAAGACTTTTAAGTGAAACTTTTATTTTATATGTTTGAAACTGTTAATGTTGAATGTTTTACAAGATAAAAAATAAATGCAAAAGAAGTAAAACAAAGTGAAAATACAAAAACAAAATAAAGATTCATTTTTTGGCAATTTTTGTACTCCTGTCTTAATTTTATGTTATTTCTCCAAAGTTTTTATAGTTGGGTTAACCTGAAATCATAAAAAAAACATCATTGGTTAAGATTTGACATTGATAAACAAGATCAGCCCAAATAATTCATTTTACAGCATGTCTGTCTCTTCAACTTAATAATGCAAGTTTGTGATCATTTCTGATGATGTTTGGAAAATTAAAAACATGTTACGGTGGTTTATTACCTGAAAAATAGTTTGTAATCAGTTTACTTCTTGCTGCGTTTCCCCTGTGATCATTTTCCACTGGAATTGTGGGCATGTCATCCTCCACTGTGGTGTCTAGTTCCTCTTGTAGTCCTCCATGCCTTGCAATGTTATGGAGAATGCTGCATGCTGGGAACATATCAGCTACCTTACTGGGGGAATACTGAAGGAATCCACCAGACAAGGACATGCAACGGAAACGGCTCTTTAGGACACCAAAGCATCTTTCGATAACCACTCTTGTTTTGGTATGAGCAACATTGTAAGCTGCTTCTGCAGGAGAGGATGGCCTGTTGATAGGTGTTAAGAGCCATGGTAGACAGG
This sequence comes from Rana temporaria, assembly GCF_905171775.1. Classification (NCBI taxonomy): domain Eukaryota; kingdom Metazoa; phylum Chordata; class Amphibia; order Anura; family Ranidae; genus Rana; species Rana temporaria. The sequence continues at coordinate 26,040 of NW_024404570.1, read as the reverse complement.
GGTAACCAGCATCTCCTATAAATTTTAAAACAATATAAGTTTATTTGTAAGTATAGAAGAAATCATGCTAAATCACATGATGTAGTGGCCAATTGTGTGGTCATTTTAGAAAATTTTCCATTGTTAGTCACATATGGATAACATACGTCTAATAAAGCACATTTTAAAATTATTTGGGGGGCAGGCAAGGTTCTGGATTTGTACTTTTGATTGAGCATTAATGGTACTTAACTCACAACACAACAGCATACCACAGTTGTGGGCCATGATTACTGTAGTGCATGTGAATGTTATTAAAACAAAGCATGCTGGAGGAAAAGTCTGCCTGTCATAGATATTTCAATACTATAGTGCAGACCTCATATGGGACTATAACGGAGGACCAGAGGGACATGTCTCTTTCATGTACAATACATATGCACAATGGGGGGGGGGGGATTGTTGTGCTTGGTAGTGCTGCTTGATGTTATGCATATTGGGGGGTTAACCTAAGGGATAGTGTTGAACTCCCAGATTTAAATATTAACTATACATTCAAGTAAATCAACTACTGACACAATTGTTGCATCTTATGCTGCAATCATTTACATATAGGTACTGTACTTAATTCTGCTGGGTGGCTTCTTTGGCACTCCTTGGTCATGTGTGTTTTGATAAGTAGTTCCTAGCTCTCTCATGTGATGTCTTAATATGATAGTGTAATACATCACTTAAGCAAGCTTGAAGTAGTGACTACTTTTCAGTGCACACGGAACATGTGGAACAACAATACACCTCACATGAGAAAGGAAAGATTTGTGGACCTTGAACCAGGTGATAGCTAACTAAAAAGTACTTGAAAGTATTTTGGACATTTAAATTCTGAGTTTATTATTACATGTTTTTGAAATACTGATTAATGTAAAGCTGTTGAGCTGTCATGTTACTGATATAGCACTAATGTCAGTCTAGTATGGAATAAAAAAATAAATACGCATTTATAACTGGAAAACACACCATAAAATAAACAGTGGAGCACACTTACCCAGCAGCCATCCATTATTTTCTAAGTCCTTGTCCAGAGTATCATATATTCCCGATTGGCGCAATATATGGGCATCATGACAGGATCCTGGAAAGCCGGTGACAACATCACGGATTATGAGGTTTGAATCACAGATCACCTGGATGTTGAGGGAATGGTAAGCCTTACGGTTTCGGTAGATGTGCTCCTGTTCTGATGGGGGACATAATGGCACATGGGTGCAGTCTATTGCCCCAATGACATTGGGCATTCCTGCTAGGTCAAAAAAACCACGTTTAATTTGATCCCGCTCTTCACGTGACTTGCCCATGTGTATGTATTTTGGAGCAAGTTGTCGCAGTGCTTGCAGGACCTCCACCAAGCAGCGGGAAAAACTGGGTTGTGAGATGCCAACAATCTCACCACTGACATGTTGGTATGAGGCCTTTCCTAAAAAATGAAGTACTGCCAAAAAACGCACAAGACCTGGTACTGCATTACTTCTCCGCGTGCGTGTTTCTAGGGCCAAGTGTATTTCATCATACAGGGAATGTATCATGGGAGAGGATAATCTGAATTTGGCTATCACCTGGGTTTCAGTAAATTGATCCAAAAAGGTACGTGAACGGAATACACGTTTCTCTATCTGAACGACATTCTGACGTGTCCTTCTTCGCCTCTGGATCAGTTTCAGTTCAAATAGAGCACATCCAAATGGTTCCATCTTGCACAAAACTCCTAACAAAATTGACTACAAGCCTGAACCGCCAAAAAATTCCTCTCAACAAATGAAATATCGCCTGGGAAATGTCATAACGCCACCCTCAGGGAGGTGCTTATTTAACGATTGCTTAGCGATCGTTAACTGTCTAAAAAACCTTTGTGAATTGCACTTCTGTACATATTTAACGATTTGAGTCGTTAAAACAACGATCAATACGTTCAATAACGACTCAAAACTAAAAATATCGGTTCCGTGTAGTGAAACGTTATTTGATGATTTTTACAAGCGTTAAATCGTTTAGTGAATTGGACTTGCTTCAATAACGTGTGAAATCGTTTACATAACGACCGGTATCGGCAAAAAAAGCTTTGTGAATTGACCCCATTATAGACATAAAATGGGATATTAAAGGAGAAAACTTACCCTCATATATTCCTCCTGCAGAACCTGGATGATGGCAGAGCAGGTGTCAGGAATGATGAGGCCCAGAGCCTGGGGGGAGATGCCCGTCGAGAACTTTAAGTCCTGAAGGCTTCTCCCAGTTGCCAGATAACGGAGGGTGGCAACTAGCCTCTGCTCAGCACTGATGGCTTCCCGCATAACGGTGTCCTGCCTGGTAATATAGGGGGACACCAAAGCCAACAGGTGCTGAAAGACGGGATCAGACATCCTCAGGAAATTCCTGTAATCAACAGGATTATTTTCCTGAAGCTCCCGCAGCAAAGGCATGTGAGAGAATTGGTTCCTACGGAGCAACCAATTCTTGGTCCATGAACGCGTCCTCCTCCTGTTCATGAACTCCTCATCGTCTAGGTCATAAACAAACAGACCTACACACAGAAGATGCTTAGCACGAAGTCGGCGACGACTAGGTGCCTGCAACATGGCTACAAGGCTAGGAACGAACGACAAATCAGAATTGCACTAAACAGACCGCAGTGAAGAACAGCAAGACCTATGAAGAACGACCCTGACAATGAAAAACGCGGGGACAGGACCGCAATGTAAAACAATACGACCTGACCGCACGTCCCGATTGCCTAGATACGACCCCCACAAGCACAAACTGAATGGCAGAGATCAATCTGAAAGCACAAAGACTGAAAAGCACGAATCGTCACTCACCAAACTTTTACTAACACGCGTAAACACGGAATCAGCAAAAGGAGCCCCAAGGGTGGCGCCAACAAAATCAAACCTCCCCTTTATAGTCGCGTCATACGTGGTGAGCGTCACCGCGCTGGAGAACGACCAAATTTTTGTCTGTTACGTGTGTACGCAAAGCAAGCCTGTCGAGCTTCTCGACAAGTTCAACAAGGAACTCGACGAGGAACTCGATGTGCTTGGCACGTCGAGTTCCTCGGCCGTGTGTACGGGGCCTGACAGTACCTGCAGGTATAATATAAATTACCTGTCTGTCATTATTGGGGATAAACTATATATAAACATACATATTTCTCTATCAATGATTGGGCCCCTATATTTTCCTTCCTTTTTCTTCTTTTTCCCTGATTTTTCATGGTACCTTGCAGACATGGTTTATTATGGGCTATGCACCTTTACTTTACTCTATTATAATGTACTCTTTCAGCTTACCCATCACTTTGCGCACCTGGGTATGTTACATACCTGCACCCATGCTGCCCCCTGTTGTCAGTATCCCTTAAATACCCTAAGATTCTATATCTATATGTGCACTCAGTACACATGAGATTGTATACATAAAAATCCTTCTGGTATTAATGACCAGTTTATCACTTCTTGACCCTATATGGCATCATGATGTTTTTTTCTGTTTGTTTTTTATATGCTTTAGACTATTTGTCTCCCACACAAGGACAATTTTTTGAACAAACTTGTTTTAATGACCTTTGGATACACTGTCTTAACTGGCAAGACAGTACTTTCTATCTCCTCTTGAGAGAGATTGCATGTACTCCAAACGGTTAGTATATATATTTTTCTAGCCTGTCATATTCCCTAAACAAAAAATAAACAAAAAAATCCAAGCAGAAATGTAATTAATTATTATTAGTGGTGGTTTGTTGGGGCCATTTGCCTGTATGTGTCTCTGGGCATTACTCCATGCATAGTGAGAGCTACGGTGAGGGAATGTTAATGCTATCTGACTATTTTTTTCTGGTATATATATATTTTTTATCCTTATTTATGTACTTATTTATTATTCTCCTTCATTTTTAGATTGTACTGCGACAGCCCTGCACTACCCTTGCCCTGATGAAGAGGCAGTACTCTCCATAGCCTCGAAACGTTGGCACAACTGTCTCTACTCAATAGACAGTTCATTGAGGGTCTCTTTGCATTTTCTGTCACTATAATAATTTTTTCTTTTATGTTTTGTTATCACCATTGTTAAAGCTGCTGACCTTGGTGTGTCCTAGGTTGTATTTCCTTCCCTTTTTGGTCATTTGGATGCTTTTATCTAACGTTGCAATATTGACCTGTATGTGTTGTCTACAAACACCATTATTTATTAAAATTTGATACATTTTTTGATACAAATTGATGACCATTTAGTTTTCTATTTTTTTTATTTATTAACCAGTCTCCCAAGTTTAAAGTCCCACCGAGGAAACACACCCCCCTTGGGGGGTATACAAATTAGTTCTAATTTAGGGATGTGGTGAGACTTTGTTTTTTTGCTTAAATACTTAGGTAGGGTTGAGCGAACCCGAACTGTAAAGTTCGGGTTCGGTACGGACTTTGGGTTTTTCCCGAACCCAGACCCGAACCCGAATAGTTGGAAAAAGTCTGGGTTCGGGTTCGGAGTTCGGGTATGTTTTGGCGCGCTGCACGGCAGCCAATCGCCATTCGTGTTACTACTGTGACTGGGAACTGATCACAGCCATGCCTACTTATGGCATGGCTGTGATTGGCCAGTGCAGCATGTGACCCATCATGTGACATGCCTTTATATTAGATAGAGGGACACAGCACAAATCGTCACTCTGCTTCACTCTAGATAGGGAAAGGCTGCTGGAATCTGCTGCTTGGGGAAAGTCTTAGGTGTATCTGGCTCGTTTTCACTGTATTTCACTTATGTGAGGGAAAGGTTGCTGAATCTGCTCAGGGAAAGTGTTAGGTCTATGCTGTTATACTGCTCCAGAAATATCAAGAAGCACACTTTATTTCTTTGATATCTGCATCATCAACATCTGCATCTGTTCAACTATAGGGGCAGTTTGCAATCTATAGGTGACTCTGAATATTTCAACAGCAGTACACCTGCCACACCACCTGTGCACCTGTGATATACAGTGTTTCTGTCAAGTACATAGTCAGGGAGAGTTTGCTGAAATATTTTTTCTATAGGTGACTGAGTATTTCAACAGCACTACACCTGCCACACCACCTGTGCACCTGTGATATACTGTGTTTCTGTCAAGTACATAGTCAGGGAGAGTTTGCTGAAATATTTTTTCTATGGTGGCAGTCAGCACTCTATAGGTGACTGAGTATTTCAACAGCACTACACCTGCCACACCACCTGTGCACCTGTGATATACTGTGTTTCTGTCAAGTACATAGTCAGGGAGAGTTTCCTGAAATATTTTTTCTATAGGGGCAGTCAGCACTCTATAGGTGACTGAGTATTTCAACAGCAGTACACCTGCCACACCACCTGTGCACCTGTGATATACTGTGTTTCTGTCAAGTACATAGTCAGGGAGAGTTTGCTGAAATATTTTTTCTATGGTGGCAGTCAGCACTCTATAGGTGACTGAGTATTTCAACAGCACTACACCTGCCACACCACCTGTGCACCTGTGATATACTGTGTTTCTGTCAAGTACATAGTCAGGGAGAGTTTGCTGAAATATATTTTCTATAAGGGCAGTCAGCACTCTATAGGTGACTGAGTATTTCAACAGCAGAACACCTGCCACACCACCTGTGCACCTGTTATATACTGTGTTTCTGTCAAGTACATAGTCAGGGAGAGTTTGCTGAAATATATTTTCTATAGGGGCAGTCAGCACTCTATAGGTGACTGAGTATTTCAACAGCACTACACCTGCCACACCACCTGTGATATACTGTGTTTCTGTCAAGTACATAGTCAGGGAGAGTTTGCTGAAATATATTTTCTATAGGGGCAGTCAGCACTCTATAGGTGACTGAGTATTTCAACAGCACTACACCTGCCACACCACCTGTGCACCTGTGATATACTGTGTTTCTGTCAAGTACATAGTCAGGGAGAGTTTGCGGAAATATTTTTTCTATGGTGGCAGTCAGCACTCTATAGGTGACTGAGGATTTCAACAGCACTACACCTGCCACACCACCTGTGCACCTGTGATATACTGTGTTTCTGTCAAGTACATAGTCAGGGAGAGTTTGCTAAAATATTTTTTCTATAGGGGCAGTCAGCACTCTATAGGTGACTGAGTATTTCAACAGCACTAAACCTGCCACACCACCTGTGCACCTGTGATATACTGTGTTTCTGTCAAGTACATAGTCAGGGAGAGTTTGCTGAAATATTTTTTCTATAGGTGACTGAGTATTTCAACAGCACTACACCTGCCACACCACCTGTGCACCTGTGATATACTGTGTTCCTGTCAAGTACATAGTCAGGGAGAGTTTGCTGAAATATTTTTTTTATGGTGACAGTCAGCACTCTATAGGTGACTGAGTATTTCAACAGCACTACACCTGCCACACCACCTGTGCACCTGTGATATACTGTGTTTCTGTCAAGTACATAGTCAGGGAGAGTTTCCTGAAATTTTTTCTATAGGGGCAGTCAGCACTCTATAGGTGACTGAGTATTTCAACAGCAGTACACCTGCCACACCACCTGTGCACCTGTGATATACTGTGTTTCTGTCAAGTACATAGTCAGGGAGAGTTTTCTGAAATATTTTTTCTATGGTGGCAGTCAGCACTCTATAGGTGACTGAGTATTTCAACAGCACTACACCTGCCACACCACCTGTGCACCTGTGATATACTGTGTTTCTGTCAAGTACATAGTCAGGGAGAGTTTGCTGAAATATATTTTCTATAGGAGCAGTCAGCACTCTATAGGTGACTGAGTATTTCAACAGCAGTACACCTGCCACACCACATGTGCACCTGTGATATACTGTGTTTCTGTCAAGTACATAGTCAGGGAGAGTTTGCTGAAATATTTTTTCTATGGTGGCAGTCAGCACTCTATAGGTGACTGAGTATTTCAACAGCACTACACCTGCCACACCACCTGTGCACCTGTGATATACTGTGTTTCTGTCAAGTACATAGTCAGGGAGAGTTGGCTGAAATATATTTTCTATAGGGGCAGTCAGCACTCTATAGGTGACTGAGTATTTCAACAGCACTACACCTGCCACACCACCTGTGCACCTGTGATATACTGTGTTTCTGTCAAGTACATAGTCAGGGAGAGTTTGCTGAAATATATTTTCTATAGGGGCAGTCAGCACTCTATAGGTGACTGAGTATTTCAACAGCAGTACACCTGCCACACCACCTGTGCACCTGTGATATACTGTGTTTCTGTCAAATACATAGTCAGGGAGAGTTTACTGAAATATTTTTTTCTATAGGGGCAGTCAGCACTCTATAGGTGACTGAGTATTTCAACAGCACTACACCTGCCACACCACCTGTGCACCTGTGATATACTGTGTTTCTGTCAAGTACATAGTCAGGGAGAGTTTGCTGAAATATATTTTCTATAGGGGCAGTCAGCACTCTATAGGTGACTGAGTATTTCAACAGCAGTACACCTGCCACACCACCTGTGCACCTGTGATATACTGTGTTGCTGTCAATTACATAGTCAGGGAGAGTTTGCTGAAATATATTTTCTATAGGGGCAGTCAGCACTCTATAGGTGACTGAGTATTTCAACAGCAGTACACCTGCCACACCACCTGCGCACCTGTGATATACTGTGTTTCTGTCAAGTACATAGTCAGGGAGAGTTTGCTGAAATATTTTTTCTATGGTGGCAGTCAGCACTCTATAGGTGACTGAGTATTTCAACAGCATTACACCTGCGATATACTGTGTTTCTGTCAAGTACATAGTCAGGGAGAGTTTGCTGAAATATATTTTCTATAGGGGCAGTCAGCACTCTATAGGTGACTGAGTATTTCAACAGCAGTACACCTGCCACACCACCTGCGCACCTGTGATATACTGGGCCTGATTTACCAAGCCTTTACTCCATGACTCATGGAGTAAAAGCAGGAGTAGCAGCCGTTTGGCCATTTACTAAAGAAATACGCTGCTAGTGCAGTGTATTTCCCTAGTTACTAATGTGCTCCGTGCGCCCAGGAGAGGGTGCATTGTGCACCAGTACAGACCTGGCGCACGGCACATTAAACTGTAAATTGCGGGGGTTTGGGCGGGAGTTTATTAGGGGGGGAGGTGGGGGGATGCAGGGGAAGTGAAGTGACATGTGTTTTGAAGTGTTTGGCGGGCCGAATTGAAAGGGAAAGTGTTTTTTGAAAACAGATCCCCGTACGCTTGCACAGTGCGCCTGAACCTCGGGAGGTTCATTTGCATACTGGGCATGCGCAGAGAGAAAAGTCAGGGATTCCCGTGCGCCTTGTCAGTACGCCGTGAAAATCTTGGTAAATACCAAGCGGCGTACCCGTGATTGCGCTGCGTGACGCGGCGCACGGGAATCTCCGAGCTGTTTTCAGCCCTGAAGGGGAACTCGGCGCCAAATTTCAAACTTGAAATCGGCGCGGGTCCCCCTTCAGGGCTACATTAGGCTCTTAGGCTTGGTCCGGAACGTGAGGGGTTAAACCCGCGCCGATTCGGCGCGGGGGTCCCCCCCAGATCCAAACCAAGCCCTCATCCCAAGCATGCAGTCTGGCCCGGACAGGAATGGGTGAGGGGACGAGCGAGCGGCCCCCCCCCCTCCTGAGCCGTACCAGACCGCATGCCCTCAACATGGGGGAGTGTGTGCTGTGGGGGAGGGGGGCACTGCCCCCCCACCCCACAGCACTCTTGCCCCCATGTCGATAGGGACAAGAGCCTCTTCCCGACAACCCTTGCCATTGGTTGTCGAGGTATGCGGGCGGGGCTAATCGGAATCTGCGAGCTCCCTTTAATAAGGGGGCCCCCAGATGCCGGCCCCCCACCCTATGTGAATGAGTATGGGGTACATCGTACCTCTACCCATTCACATGGGGGAAATGTAAAGTAAAAAAAACACACCACACAGAATAAAATATTTTATTAATCTGCTCCGGAGCCCCCCCTTTCTTCTTTAGCTCTCTTAGAAGGGGGGGTTTCTTCTCTCCCGATCTTCCGCCGGGACCCTGGGCTTCGGTGATTTCTGCCGGGGGAGGGCGCCATCCCTCGGTCCTCTCCGGAGCCTTCCGCCGGATGCCCCCACCCCATTTAAGCTCTTTTTCATTAGGGAGGGGCATCCGGACTTCGGGGTCTTCTGCCGGGGGATGGCGCCTATCCCCCGGTCTTTCCGGTGCCTTCCGCCAGGGTTCCGGTCTTCCTGGTCTTCTGCCGGGGGTGCGCCAACTCCCCGGTCTTTTCTCTTCTGTCTTCTCTGCTCCCTCTTCTGCCTGGCTCCCCCGCGGAGCCAGGGCTTTCTTCCGTCTTCTTTATTCTCCCTTCCTTCTTCTGCCTGTCTCCTCCGCGGAGCCCAGGGCTTGTCTCCGCTGTCTTCTTCCTTCTCTTCCATTCGATGTTGACACGACGAGGTCCGGCGCTGGAATGCCGTCTGAGCAGTGGGCATGGACTTATATAGGGCAATGCCACCATGTGACCTCAACCCATGTGACATCACATTCCCATCATGCCCAGGGAATGTGATGTCACATGGGTTGAGGTCACATGGTGGCATTACCCTATATAAGTCCATGCCCGCCGCTGACACGGCATGTCAGCGCGGAACCTCGTCGTGTCAACATCGAATGGAAGAGAAGGAAGAAGACAGCGGAGACAAGCCCTGGGCTCCGCGGAGGAGACAGGCAGAAGAAGGAAGAGAGAAGAAAGAAGACGGAAGAAAGCCCTGGCTCCGCGGGGGAGCCAGGCAGAAGAGGGAGCAGAGAAGACAGAAGAGAAAAGACCGGGGAGTTGGCGCACCCCCGGCAGAAGACCAGGAAGACCGGAACCCTGGCGGAAGGCACCGGAAAGACCGGGGGATAGGCGCCATCCCCCGGCAGAAGACCCCGAAGTCCGGATGCCCCTCCCTAATGAAAAAGAGCTTAAATGGGGTGGGGGCATCCGGCGGAAGGCTCCGGAGAGGACCGAGGGATGGCGCCCTCCCCCGGCAGAAATCACCGAAGCCCAGGGTCCCGGCGGAAGATCGGGAGAGAAGAAACCCCCCCTTCTAAGAGAGCTAAAGAAGAAAGGGGGGGCTCCGGAGCAGATTAATAAAATATTTTATTCTGTGTGGTGTTTTTTTTTTACTTTACATTTCCCCCATGTGAATGGGTAGAGGTACGATGTACCCCATACTCATTCACATAGGGTGGGGGGCCGGAATCTGGGGACCCCTTTATTAAAGGGGTCTCTCAGATTCTGATAAGCTCTCCGCCCGCATACCCCGACAACCAACGGCCAGGGTTGTCGGGAAGAGGCTCTTGTCCCTATCGACATGGGGGCAAGAGTGCTTTGGGGTGGGGGGGCAGTGCCCCCCTCCCCCACAGCACACACTCCCCCATGTTGAGGGCATGTGGTCTGGTATGGCTCAGGAGGGAGGGGGGCGCTCGCTCGTCCCCGCCCCCATTCCTGTCTGACCAGACTGCGTGCCTGGGATAAGGGCTTGGTTTGGATCTTGGGGGGGACCCCACGCTATTTTTTTGGGCCCCGGTTTAACCCCTTATGTTCCAGACCAAGCCTAAGAGCCTGGTATGCACCTGGAGGGAACCCACCTTATTTTTTTTGGGGGGGGGTCTGGAGTTCCCCTTCATGAACAGCGATCTGTCATTTACACATGTCAGTCCCACCCCCCCCCCCTACAGTTAGAACACACCCAGGGAACATATTTAACCCCTCCCTCGCACCTAGTGTTGACCCCTTCCCTGCCAGTGGCATTTTTTGAGTAAGCAATGCATTTTTTACAGCACTGATCGCTAGAAAAATGCCAATGGTTCCAAAAAACTGTTCGATGTGTCCACCATAATGTCGCAGTACCGATAAAAATCGCTGATCGCCCCAATAACTAGTTAAAACAACAAAAAAAAAAAATTTGTAGACGCTATAACTTTTGCAAAAACCAAACACTAAACGCTATTTGCGATTTTTTGGAACCAAAAAGATGTAGAATACGTATCGGCCTAAACTGAGGGGTTTTTTAGTTTTTTGAATATATATTTTTGGGGATATTTATTATAGCAAAAAGTAAAAATAATTTTTACATATGTGGGCGGGACTTACGCAAGTCCCGCCCACATATATAAACATCGTTCAAACCACACATGTGAGGTATTGACGCGTGCGTTAGAGCGAGAGCAATACTTTTACCACTAGACCTTCTTTGTAACTATAAACTGGTAACCTGGAAAAATAAATAAAAGGTCGCCTATGGGGATATTCACGGAATTCATTTTGGCCCCATTGCAGGAGTGTTTCCAATAGTAAAGCGTGACATGTAAGGTATCTATTTACTCAGTGTAACATCATCTTTCACATTATCCCCAAAAATTGGGCTCACTTTTGTGTTTTGTTAATTTTTAACCACTTGAGCCCGGACCATATTTCTGGTCAATGACCGGGCAAGTTTTTGTGATTCGGCGCGGCGTCGCTTTAACTGACAATTGCGCAGTCGTGCGACGTGGCTCCCAAACAAAATTGGCAACCTTTTTTTTCACACAAATAGATTATTAAATGTGCGTGTTTACTTCTGTCTTTAACACCTCCCCTTCAGGCTGGAAAGCATCAGATCAGGGGAAACCAAAAAAAAAAAGCTCTCATTCCATTGCAGCTTGGTTCCTACATGTGTGATGAACTGAGCATGCTCAAACACTTAGAAAAAAAATATCCTTTCTTTTTAAAAGGTGAAAAACACTCATTGGATGCTCATAGAGCGTGGTTTGGATTAATTGCAGGTGTGCCCAATTACAAGCTCACCCAAACTAGAGACTGCAATTTGTTCATGTGATTTCAATTGCTTCATTACTAGCACTGTTATAAAAAGCTTGGATCGATCAGTCCTCAGCTGCCCTCAGAAGGGGCAGGCTGGCAGAAATGCTGTTGCTAAACACAAATGTGGTTTGTTGCATGGGTTTTGTTTTATTTTGCCAATGGTTTTGGTTTATTTTTAAATGATGTTCACTTTGATGTATTTGTCTATGTGGCCTTATTTTATGAAAAATGTGTAAAGCTATGGTTAATTAGAATTTTGAAATTTATTTTTGTTTGTTTGTCTTTTTTTGCTTTCCTTGTTTTGTTGACCAATAAAAATTACTTTAAAATTGTTAAGTTTGTCTTTTGTTACTTTTTCATGCTACATATGTTGACAGCTGCAGCTGAACTAGGTTTGGGCCTAACAAATTATGTGTGATTTTTGTCTAAGCTTCTTTCCTGGTGTGTAATCATGAAATGTTTGCCATGTTTATTCTCCCTGACTTTAAAGACAAAAACTGGTAAGTATTTTATTTATTCTGCAGTGGTCCTCAGCCCTCAAGTACCCCTGACAGGACATGTTTTGGGGATTTCTCTTATCAAGAATTGCTGTCCAGACTATTTTAAAGCACATGTGCAAGATGAAGGAAAACCTGCAAACATGGCCTGTGGGGGGGGGGGGGGGTTTGCTATTGGTGGACAGGCTTGACGTGCTGATTTACAGCACTGTGCTTAAATCTAGCGCAAGGCAATCCTATTCAAATTGTGGGTGTTTGAGGGAAGCCAAGTGAGTGTTAGAACCCCTGCTTTGTGTTTTTTTATTTTTGTGTTGAGCTTTGTGTCCCTTTTCTTAAAATTGGCTTCACTTCCTGTCACACAGCTGAACAGGAAGTGAGGTTAAAACCCTACCAGTGTCATTTCTTGGGGACACCGGTCAATCTAACTAGTGTCCCCATTAAGCAAATTGCACTCCAGCACTGCTGTGTACACCCCAAATCATGGGTCTTCAAACTACGGCCCTCCAGTTGTTCAGGAACTACAATTCCCATCATGCCTAGTCATGTCTGTGAATGTCAGTGCATTACAAGGCCTCATGGGATGTGTAGTTCTACAACAGCTGGAGGGCCGTAGTTTGAGGATCCCTGCCCCAAATGATTATTTAGTTTGGGGTTTAGTAAAGGCAAAGCCACTCTGCAGTACAAGCATAGTTGCTGAAAATCAGAGAGGAAGCACTGATGGTTTTAACATCCAATCCTGTAGAAGCAAAGTTGTTTTGTTTTCTTTCTTCCTTGCTTTGCACTTGTAGTGCAAAGTGGATTTGCCTTTAGTAAATGGACCCCAAAGTCCACGATCCCTAATAATTTGGGGTGTACACAGCAAAATGCTAGAGTGCAATTTACATAATGGGAAACTATTTATATTGATCTCTGTGTCCACAAGAAAATATATTAGTAAGGTTTTACCCTCACTTCCTGTTTGGCTATGTGACAGGAAGTGAATGAATTAGAAAGGGTGAAGACACCTCACAAATGTTGTCACTATCAGGGGTGCAGATATCCCCAAAAAAATGAGCAGATAATACTTATTTGCAAATTAATAATTTTTTAGTTAACATTGGGTGGGGTGCTCTAACACACACATTCCTACATATTAGCAACGCTCTATCCTGGCCTATTGGCATGGTTATATTTTCTTAGGGCTCTCAATAAAACTCTATGAAATTTGTGCTTAAACTAGAACCAGGGGCGGACTGACAACTCATGGGGCCCCTGGGCAATAGAAGATTATGGGGCCCCTCTGGCTTACAGATGACCACCACGCCAGGAGGTAGTGCAGAGGCGGGCAGCTAAAATCTTGGGATATTCACATTAAAAGCATGTCATTTTCGGACATATCAGGGACAGATCTAAAAAAAACACAGATTTTTACATACTGTCCCTGGTTTTACTGAGCCTGGCAACCCGGATGGGGCCCCCTAGTGGCATGGGGCCCTCGGGCAGTGCCCGAGTGACTCAATGGTCAGTCCGCCCCTGACAAGAACTATAATCAACAAGTTTTATTTTCTTTCATTTTGGATAGAGTGAGGGAGGGTTATAGGCCCTGTCAGTTTATTTTGTATTATCTGTGTCCAATTGGGGAGATTTGCCTTCACTTCCTGCCCCATAGCCAAACAGGAAGTGAGAGAAAAACTATGCAAATTAACCACTTCCCGCCCAGCCTATGGCCGATTTACGTCCGGGAAGTGGTTACACAATCCTGACAGGACGTCCTGCAGGATTTCATGCCGCACGCGCCTGTGGGGGCACGCAGCGCGGCGATCGGTGATGCGGGGTGTCAGTCTGACACCCTGCATCTCCGATCTCAGTAAAGAGTCTCTCACGGAGACGGAGACTCTTTACCACGTGATCAGCCGTGTCCAATCACGGCTGATCACGATGTAAACAGGAAGAGCCATCGATGGCTCTTCCTCACTCGCGTCTTACAGACGCGAGTATAGGAGAGCCGATCGGCGGCTCTCCTGACAGGGGGCGTTCGCGCTGATTGTTTATCAGCGCAGCCCCCCCTCGGATCACCACACTGGACCACCAGGGATGCCCACCCTGGACCACCAGGGTGTGCAAAAACAAAAAAAATATAGAACAAAAAAACAAAAAGCATTAAAAAATAAGAAAAAAGATGCCAATCAGTGCCCACAAATGGGCACTGACTGGGAAAATCAGTGCCACCCCACAGTGCCCATCCATGCACAGTGCCCACCTATCAGTGCCCACCTGTGCCACCCATAAGTATCCATCAGTGCCACCCATAAGTGCCGCCCATAAGTATCCATCAGTGCCACCCATAAGTGCCGCCCATCTGTGCCGCCCATCAGTGCCGCCTATGAGTGCCCATCAGTGCCGCATAGCAGCGCCGCCAATCAATGCCACCTCATCTGTGCCGTCAGTACTACCTCATCGATGTCCATCAGTGCCATCTCATCGGGGCCCATCAGTGCCGCCATATCAGTGCCCGTAATTGAAAGAGAAAAACTTATTTACAAAAAAATTAACCTAAAAAAAGAAAAAGGTTTTTTTGTTTCAAAATTTGCAGTCTTTTTTTAGTTGTTGCGCAAAAAAAAAACGCAGAGGTGATCAAATAACAACAAAAGAAAGCTCTATTTGTGGGGAAAAAAGGACGCCAATTTTGTTTGGGTACAGTGTTGTATGACCGCGCAATTGCCATTCAAAGTGCGACAGTGTTGAAAGCTGAAAATTGGCTTGGGCGGGAAGGTGCGTAAGTGCCTGGTATGGAAGTGGTTAAGGGAATCCAGTGCCCCCCCAGAACTAGTGTGTGGGTCCCCTGAAAATTACTGGGCGGGGTTATACAAAAACAGGGTGTGACCTTGACAGGAAGGGGTGGGTCATTTTTCTATTAGGAGGTGCAGATATGTAGTCAGGCCTTGGGCAGAACCAAACCTTAATATACTACTGCATATTAGGGCTTATTTAGACCGGAACCGATTTACAGCGTGTTTTTATATTGTGGGAGGAAACCCACGCAGGCACAGGGAGAACATGCAAACTCCATGCAGATGCTGTCACGGGCGGGATTCGAACCAACGACTCTTTTGCTGCTAGGTCAAAGTGCTATACACTACACCACTGTGGTGAACGAACATGATTGCAGCTGAAAGCATGAGATCTATATTTTTTTTTTTCAATACCATGCTTTCCAGCCTTATTGACCCCGCCTCTCTCCATAAAGAGGACCTGTCACACACTAGTCCTATTACAAGGGATGTTTACATTCCTTGTAATAGGAAGAAAACTGATCATTTTTTTTTTATTTTTTTATTTCAGTGTAAAACATTATAAAACTAAATAAAAATAAATAAGAAAACCCCAAAAAAAATTTTTAAAGCGCCCCGTCGCGACGAGCTCGCGCACAGAAGCAAACGCATACGCGAGTAGCGCCCGCATATGAAAACAGTATTCAAACCACACAAGTGAGGTATCGCCGCGATCGTTAGAGTGAGAGCAATAATTCTAGCCCTAGACCTACTCTGCAACTCAAAAAATGCAACCTGTAGAATTTTTTAAACGTCGCCTATCGAGTTTTTTAAAGGGTAAAAGTTTGACGCCATGCCACGAGCGGGCGCAATTTTTAAGCGTGACATGTTGGGTATCATTTTACTCGGCGTAACATTATCTTTCACAATATAGAAAAAAATTGGGCAAAATGTATTGTTGTCTTATTTTTTAATTCAAAAAAGTGATTTTTATCCAAAAAAAGTGCGCTTGTAAGACCGCTGCGCAAATACGGTGTGACAAAAAGTATTGCAATGACTGCCATTTTATTCCCTAGGATGTCTGCTAAAAAAAAATATATAATGTTTGGGGGTTCTGATTAATTTTCTAGCCAAAAAATTGTGATTTTCACATGAAGGAGAGAAGTGCCAGAATTAACCCGGTGGGCAAGTGGTTAAAGTACTCATGGCTATAAAGAATAGAGTCATTGCTCATTAAAAAAAAAAATAAAAAGGGGGTCCCTCCAAATTAAATTACCAGGCCCTTCAGGTCTGGAATGGATATTAAGGGGAACCCCGCCGTAAAAACCCCAAAAAAAAAAGACGTGCGGTTCCCGGCAAATATCCATTCCAGACCCTTCAGGTCTGGTGTGGATTTTAAGGGGAACTCCACCCCAAATTGAAAAAAAAAATGGCGTGGAGTCCCCCTAAAAATCCACACCAGACCCTTATCCGAGCACGTTGACCTGGCCGGCCGCAGAAAAGAGGGGGGGACAGAGTGCGGCCCCCCCCCTCTCCTGAACCGCACCAGGCCACATGCCCTCAACATGGGGAGGATGTCCCCATGTTGATGGGGACAAGGGTCTCATCCCCACAACCCTTGCCCGGTGGTTGTGGGGGTATGCGGGCGGGAGGTTTATCAGAATCTGGAAGACCCCTTTAACAAAGGGGACCCCCAGATCCTGACCCCCCCCCTGTGTGAAATGGTAATGGGGTACATTGTACCTCTACCATTTCACCCCAAAAAAAATGTCAAAGTGATAAAAATGACAGTAGCCGGTTTTTGACAAATCTTTTAATAAAGTCTTCTTTTCTTCTTTCCTTCGGGGTTCTTCCGCTGCTTCTTCTCGTCCACATCTTGCCCGACGTCTTCTTCTATCTTCTCAGTCCGTCCTTCCGCCTTCTGGTCCCGCATCTTGCCCGTTGTCTTCTCCGTCCGCCTCCTCGTCCGCATCTTGGGTCTTCTGCGGTCTTCTTCTCGGTCCGCCGCCTTCTCGTCCCCTGCGTTTGAATTGTAATTGGCCGCCGTTTTCCCGCTCCTGGGACCCGCCCCCCTCTGACGCCACAAGTAAACTCCTTAGAAGGTCATGTGCGTCAGAGGGGGGCGGGGTCGCAGAGCGTCACACAGCGGGGGAATTCAATTTCAATCGCGCCGCCCGGAGAAGAAGTTCCCGCCGTGTCACACTCATGTGACCCCGCCCCCCTCTGACGCACATGACCTTCTAAGGAGTTTACTTGTGGCGTCAGAGGGGGGCGGGTCCCAGGAGCGGGAAAACGGCGGCCAATTACAATTCAAACGCAGGGGACGAGAAGGCGGCGGACCGAGAAGAAGACCGCAGAAGACCCAAGATGCGGACGAGGAGGCGGACGGAGAAGACAACGGGCAAGATGCGGGACCAGAAGGCGGAAGGACGGACTGAGAAGATAGAAGAAGACGTCGGGCAAGATGTGGACGAGAAGAAGCAGCGGAAGAACCCCGAAGGAAAGAAGAAAAGAAGACTTTATTAAAAGATTTGTCAAAAACCGGCTACTGTCATTTTTATCACTTTGACATTTTTTTTGGGGTGAAATGGTAGAGGTACAATGTACCCCATTACCATTTCACACAGGGGGGGGGTCAGGATCTGGGGGTCCCCTTTGTTAAAGGGGTCTTCCAGATTCTGATAAACCTCCCGCCCGCATACCCCCACAACCACCGGGCAAGGGTTGTGGGGATGAGACCCTTGTCCCCATCAACATGGGGACATCCTCCCCATGTTGAGGGCATGTGGCCTGGTGCGGTTCAGGAGAGGGGGGGGGGCCGCACTCTGTCCCCCCCTCTTTTCTGCGGCCGGCCAGGTCAACGTGCTCGGATAAGGGTCTGGTGTGGATTTTTAGGGGGACTCCACGCCATTTTTTTTTTCTATTTGGGGTGGAGTTCCCCTTAAAATCCACACCAGACCTGAAGGGTCTGGAATGGATATTTGCCGGGAACCGCACGTCTTTTTTTTTTTTGGTTTTTACGGCGGGGTTCCCCTTAATATCCATTCCAGACCTGAAGGGCCTGGTAATTTAATTTGGGGGAACCCCTACACATTTTTTTGTTTGTTTTATGAATGAATCCCTTTAGAATTGTCAGAGCCGACAATTCATTATAGCCGCGTGTGAATTTTTAAATGACTTTTTTCCTTCAGAATGTCACTTTGTGCAGGGGGAGTTCTAAGTGCGGGAAAAATGCGCTATTTCACATGCTGACATTACACCCCCCCTAGGTACGAAATTTAAAGGAATATTTCACTTTTATTGTTTCACTTTAAGAATTATTAATTTCACTGCTCCCGAAAAAACGGCCGTTTTAAAAAATAAAAAAAGCATTGATACATGTTCCCTGGGGCAGGACTGAGGTCCCCAAACACTTTTTAGGACAAAACTTGCAGATTAGCCTTTAAAATGAACACTTTTGATTTCTCCCATAGACTTCTATAGGGAGTTCGGCGCGGCTTTACATATTAGTTTCAATGCGCCGGCTGCTACGCTGGTTCATGCGCCTGATTAAGCCTCCACCCGGAGTACTAATTAATGCATGAACCAGCGCAGCGCACATAGCTTAGTAAATCAGGCCCACTGTGTTTCTGTCAAGTACATAGTCAGGGAGAGTTTGCTGAAATATTTTTTCTATGGTGGCAGTCAGCACTCTAAAGGTGACTGAGTATTTCAACAGCAGTACACCTGCCACACCACCTGTGCACCTGTGATATACTGTGTTTCTGTCAAGTACATAGTCAGGGAGAGTTTGCTGAAATATTTTTTCTATGGTGGCAGTCAGCACTCTATAGGTGACTGAGTATTTCAACAGCACTACACCTGCCACACTACCTGTGCACCTGTGATATACTGTGTTTCTGTCAAGTACATAGTCAGGGAGAGTTTGCTGAAATATTTTTTCTATGGTGGCAGTCATCACTCTATAGGTGACTGAGTATTTCAACAGCAGTACACCTGCCACACCACCTGTGCACCTGTGATATACTGTGTTTCTGTCAAGTACATAGTCAGGGAGAGTTTGCTGAAATATATTTTCTATAGGGGCAGTCAGCACTCTATAGGTGACTGAGTATTTCAACAGCAGTACACCTGCCACACCACCTGTGCACCTGTGATATACTGTGTTGCTGTCAATTACATAGTCAGGGAGAGTTTGCTGAAATATATTTTCTATAGGGGCAGTCAGCACTCTATAGGTGACTGAGTATTTCAACAGCAGTACACCTGCCACACCACCTGCGCACCTGTGATATACTGTGTTTCTGTCAAGTACATAGTCAGGGAGAGTTTGCTGAAATATTTTTTCTATGGTGGCAGTCAGCACTCTATAGGTGACTGAGTATTTCAACAGCACTACACCTGCCACACCACCTGTGATATACTGTGTTTCTGTCAAGTACATAGTCAGGGAGAGTTTGCTGAAATATTTTTTCTATGGTGGCAGTCAGCACTCTATAGGTGACTGAGGATTTCAACAGCACTACACCTGCCACACCACCTGTGCACCTGTGATATACTGTGTTTCTGTCAAGTACATAGTCAGGGAGAGTTTGCTGAAATATATTTTCTATAGGGGCAGTCAGCACTCTATAGGTGACTGAGTATTTCAACAGCACTACACCTGCCACACCACCTGTGCACCTGTGATATACTGTGTTTCTGTCAAGTACATAGTCAGGGAGAGTTTGCTGAAATATATTTTCTATAGGGGCAGTCAGCACTCTATAGGTGACTGAATATTTCAACAGCAGTACACCTGCCACACCACCTGTGCACCTGTGATATACTGTGTTTCTGTCAAGTACATAGTCAGGGAGAGTTTGCTGAAATATTTTTGTCTATGGTGGCAGTCAGCACTCTATAGGTGACTGAGGATTTCAACAGCACTACAGCTGCCACACCATCTGTGCACCTGTGATATACTGTGTTTATGTCAAGTACATAGTCAGGGAGAGTTTGCTGAAATATATTTTCTATAGGGGCAGTCAGCACTCTATAGGTGACTGAGTATTTCAACAGCAGTACACCTGCCACACCACCTGCGCACCTGTGATATACTGTGTTTCTGTCAAATACATAGTCAGGGAGAGTTTGCTGAAATATTTTTTCTATGGTGGCAGTCAGCACTCTATAGGTGACTGAGTATTTCAACAGCAGTACACCTGCCACACCACCTGTGCACCTGTGATATACTGTGTTTCTGTCAAGTACATAGTCAGGGAGAGTTTGCTGAAATATTTTTTCTATGGTGGCAGTCAGTACTCTATAGGTGACTGAGTATTTCAACAGCAGTACACCTGCCACACCACCTGTGCACCTGTGATATACTGTGTTTCTGTCAAGTACATAGTCAGGGAGAGTTTGCTGAAATATATTTTCTATAGGGGCAGTCAGCACTCTATAGGTGACTGAGTATTTCAACAGCACTACACCTGCCACACCACCTGTGCACCTGTGATATACTGTGTTTCTGTCAAGTACATAGTCAGGGAGAGTTTGCTGAAATATTTTTTCTATGGTGGCAGTCAGCACTCTATAGGTGACTGAGTATTTCAACAGCAGTACACCTGCCACACCACCTGTGCACCTGTGATATACTGTGTTTCTGTCAAGTACATAGTCAGGGAGAGTTTGCTGAAATATATTTTCTATAGGGGCAGTCAGCACTCTATAGGTGACTGAGTATTTCAACAGCACTACACCTGCCACACCGCCTGTGCACCTGTGATATACTGTGTTTCTGTCAAGTACATAGTCAGGGAGAGTTTGCTGAAATATTTTTTCTATGGTGGCAGTCAGCACTCTATAGGTGACTGAGGATTTCAACAGCACTACACCTGCCACACCACCTGTGCACCTGTGATATACTGTGTTTCTGTCAAGTACATAGTCAGGGAGAGTTGGCTGAAATATATTTTCTATAGGGGCAGTCAGCACTCTATAGGTGACTGAGTATTTCAACAGCACTACACCTGCCACACCACCTGTGCACCTGTGATATACTGTGTTTCTGTCAAGTACATAGTCAGGGAGAGTTTGCTGAAATATATTTTCTATAGGGGCAGTCAGCACTCTATAGGTGACTGAATATTTCAACAGCAGTACACCTGCCACACCACCTGTGCACCTGTGATATACTGTGTTTCTGTCAAGTACATAGTCAGGGAGAGTTTGCTGAAATATTTTTTCTATGGTGGCAGTCAGCACTCTATAGGTGACTGAGGATTTCAACAGCACTACAGCTGCCACACCATCTGTGCACCTGTGATATACTGTGTTTCTGTCAAGTACATAGTCAGGGAGAGTTTGCTGAAATATATTTTCTATAGGGGCAGTCAGCACTCTATAGGTGACTGAGTATTTCAACAGCAGTACACCTGCCACACCACCTGCGCACCTGTGATATACTGTGTTTCTGTCAAATACATAGTCAGGGAGAGTTTGCTGAAATATTTTTTCTATGGTGGCAGTCAGCACTCTATAGGTGACTGAGTATTTCAACAGCAGTACACCTGCCACACCACCTGTGCACCTGTGATATACTGGGCCTGATTTACTAAGCTATGTGCGCTGCGCTGGTTCATGCATTAATTAGTACTCCGGGTGGAGGCTTAATTCGGCGCATGAACCAGCGTAGCAGCCGGCGCATTGAAACTAATATGTAAAGCCGCGCCGAACTCCCTATAGAAGTCTATGGGAGAAATCAAAAGTGTTCATTTTAAAGGCTAATCTGCAAGTTTTGTCCTAAAAAGTGTTTGGGGACCTCAGTCCTGCCCCAGGGAACATGTATCAATGCTTTTTTTATTTTTTAAAACGGCCGTTTTTTCGGGAGCAGTGAAATTAATAATTCTTAAAGTGAAACAATAAAAGTGAAATATTCCTTTAAATTTCGTACCTAGGGGGGGTGTAATGTCAGCATGTGAAATAGCGCATTTTTCCCGCACTTAGAACTCCCCCTGCACAAAGTGACATTCAGAAGGAAAAAAGTCATTTAAAAATTCACACGCGGCTATAATGAATTGTCGGCTCTGACAATTCTAAAGGGATTCATTCATAAAACAAACAAAAAAATGTGTAGGGGTTCCCCCAAATTAAATTACCAGGCCCTTCAGGTCTGGAATGGATATTAAGGGGAACCCCGCCGTAAAAACCAAAAAAAAAAATGACGTGCGGTTCCCGGCAAATATCCATTCCAGACCCTTCAGGTCTGGTGTGGATTTTAAGGGGAACTCCACCCCAAATTGAAAAAAAAAATGGCGTGGAGTCCCCCTAAAAATCCACACCAGACCCTTATCCGAGCACGTTGACCTGGCCGGCCGCAGAAAAGAGGGGGGGACAGAGTGCGGCCCCCCCCCCTCTCCTGAACCGCACCAGGCCACATGCCCTCAACATGGGGAGGATGTCCCCATGTTGATGGGGACAAGGGTCTCATCCCCACAACCCTTGCCCGGTGGTTGTGGGGGTATGCGGGCGGGAGGTTTATCAGAATCTGGAAGACCCCTTTAACAAAGGGGACCCCCAGATCCTGACCCCCCCCCTGTGTGAAATGGTAATGGGGTACATTGTACCTCTACCATTTCACCCCAAAAAAATGTCAAAGTGTTAAAAATGACAGTAGCCGGTTTTTGACAAATCTTTTAATAAAATCTTCTTTTCTTCTTTCCTTCGAGTTTCTTCCGCTGCTTCTTTCTTCTCGTCAACATCTTGCCCGACGTGTTCTTCTATCTTCTCCGTCCGTCCTTCCGCCTTCTGGTCCCGCATCTTGCCCGTTGTCTTCTCCGTCCGCCTCCTCGTCCGCATCTTGGGTCTTCTGCGGTCTTCTTCTCGGTCCGCCGCCTTCTCGTCCCCTGCGTTTGAATTGTAATTGGCCGCCGTTTTCCCGCTCCTGGGACCCGCCCCCCTCTGACGCCACAAGTAAACTCCTTAGAAGGTCATGTGCGTCAGAGGGGGGCGGGGTCACATGAGTGTGACACGGCGGGAACTTCTTCTCCGGGCGGCGCGATTGAAATTGAATTCCCCCGCTGTGTGACGCTCTGCGACCCCGCCCCCCTCTGACGCACATGACCTTCTAAGGAGTTTACTTGTGGCGTCAGAGGGGGGCGGGTCCCAGGAGCGGGAAAACGGCGGCCAATTACAATTCAAACGCAGGGGACGAGAAGGCGGCGGACCGAGAAGAAGACCGCAGAAGACCCAAGATGCGGACGAGGAGGCGGACGGAGAAGACAACGGGCAAGATGCGGGACCAGAAGGCGGAAGGACGGACGGAGAAGATAGAAGAAGACGTCGGGCAAGATGTGGACGAGAAGAAGCAGCGGAAGAACCTCGAAGGAAAGAAGAAAAGAATACTTTATTAAAAGATTTGTCAAAAACCGGCTACTGTCATTTTTATCACTTTGACATTTTTTTGGGGGTGAAATGGTAGAGGTACAATGTACCCCATTACCATTTCACATAGGGGGGGGGCCAGGATCTGGGGGTCCCCTTTGTTAAAGGGGTCTTCCAGATTCTGATAAGCCCCCCCCTGCATACCCCCACAACCACCGGGCAAGGGTTGTGGGGATGAGACCCTTGTCCCCATCAACATGGGGACATCCTCCCCATGTTGAGGGCATGTGGCCTGGTGCGGTTCAGGAGAGGGGGGGGGCCGCACTCTGTCCCCCCCTCTTTTCTGCGGCCGGCCAGGTCAACGTGCTCGGATAAGGGTCTGGTGTGGATTTTTAGGGGGACTCCACGCCATTTTTTTTTTCAATTTGGGGTGGAGTTCCCCTTAAAATCCACACCAGACCTGAAGGGTCTGGAATGGATATTTGCCGGGAACCGCACGTCTTTTTTTTTTGGGGTTTTTACGGCGGGGTTCCCCTTAATATCCATTCCAGACCTGAAGGGCCTGGTAATTTAATTTGGAGGGACCCCCTTTTTTTTTTTTTTTTTAATGAGCAATGACTCTATTCTTTATAGCCATGAGTACTTTAACCACTTGCCCACCGGGTTAATTCTGGCACTTCTCTCCTTCATGTGAAAATCACAATTTTTTGGCTAGAAAATTAATCAGAACCCCCAAACATTATATATTTTTTTTTAGCAGACATCCTAGGGAATAAAATGGCAGTCATTGCAATACTTTTTGTCACACCGTATTTGCGCAGCGGTCTTACAAGCGCACTTTTTTTGGATAAAAATCACTTTTTTGAATTAAAAAATAAGACAACAATACATTTTGCCCAATTTTTTTCTATATTGTGAAAGATAATGTTACGCCGAGTAAAATGATACCCAACATGTCACGCTTAAAAATTGCGCCCGCTCGTGGCATGGCGTCAAACTTTTACCCTTTAAAAAACTCGATAGGCGACGTTTAAAAAATTCTACAGGTTGCATTTTTTGAGTTGCAGAGTAGGTCTAGGGCTAGAATTATTGCTCTCACTCTAACGATCGCGGCGATACCTCACTTGTGTGGTTTGAATACTGTTTTCATATGCGGGCGCTACTCGCGTATGCGTTTGCTTCTGTGCGCGAGCTCGTCGCGACGGGGCGCTTTAAAAATTTTTTTTGGGGTTTTCTTATTTATTTTTATTTAGTTTTATAATGTTTTACACTGAAATAAAAAAATAAAAAAAAAATGATCAGTTTTCTTCCTATTACAAGGAATGTAAACATCCCTTGTAATAGGACTAGTGTGTGACAGGTCCTCTTTATGGAGAGAGGCGGGGTCAATAAGGCTGGAAAGCATGGTATTGAAAAAAAAAAAAAAAGATCTCATGCTTTCAGCTGCAATCATGTTCGTTCACCACAGTGGTGTAGTGTATAGCACTTTGACCTAGCAGCAAAAGAGTCGTTGGTTCGAATCCCGCCCGTGACAGCATCTGCATGGAGTTTGCATGTTCTCCCTGTGCCTGCGTGGGTTTCCTCCCACAATATAAAAACACGCTGTAAATCGGTTTCCGGTCTAAATAAGCCCTAATATGCAGTAGTATATTAAGGTTTGGTTCTGCCCTAGGCCTGACTACATATCTGCACCTCCTAATAGAAAAATGACCCACCCCTTCCTGTCAAGGTCACACCCTGTTTTTGTATAACCCCGCCCAGTAATTTTCAGGGGACCCACACACTAGTTCTGGGGGGGCACTGGATTCCCTTAACCACTTCCATACCAGGCACTTACGCACCTTCCCGCCCAAGCCAATTTTCAGCTTTCAACACTGTCGCACTTTGAATGGCAATTGCGCGGTCATACAACACTGTACCCAAACAAAATTGGCGTCCTTTTTTCCCCACAAATAGAGCTTTCTTTTGTTGTTATTTGATCACCTCTGCGTTTTTTTTTTTGCGCAACAACTAAAAAAAGACTGCAAATTTTGAAACAAAAAAACCTTTTTCTTTTTTTAGGTTAATTTTTTTGTAAATAAGTTTTTCTCTTTCAATTACGGGCACTGATATGGCGGCACTGATGGGCCCCGATGAGATGGCACTGATGGACATCGATGAGGTAGTACTGACGGCACAGATGAGGTGGCATTGATTGGCGGCGCTGCTATGCGGCACTGATGGGCACTCATAGGCGGCACTGATGGGCGGCACAGATGGGCGGCACTTATGGGTGGCACTGATGGATACTTATGGGCGGCACTTATGGGTGGCACTGATGGATACTTATGGGTGGCACAGGTGGGCACTGATAGGTGGGCACTGTGCATGGATGGGCACTGTGGGGTGGCACTGATTTTCCCAGTCAGTGCCCATTTGTGGGCACTGATTGGCATCTTTTTTCTTATTTTTTAATGCTTTTTGTTTTTTGTTCTATAATTTTTTTTTTTTGCCCACCCTGGTGGTCCAGGGTGGGCATCCCTGGTGGTCCAGTGTGGTGATCCGAGGGGGGGCTGCGCTGATAAACAATCAGCGCGAACGCCCCCTGTCAGGAGAGCCGCC
>NW_024404569.1:0-80033 GCF_905171775.1 Rana temporaria | reverse complement strand
TGATGTAATACACAGGAGGGGGAGGGGTGATACACATTATACCCCCCTAGTGATGTAATACACAGGAGGGGGGAGGGGTGATACACATTATACCCCCCTAGTGATGTAATACACAGGAGGGGGAGGGGTGATACACATTATACCCCCCTAGTGATGTAATACACAGGAGGGGGAGGGGTGATACACATTATACCCCTCTAGTGATGTAATACACAGGAGGGGGGAGGGGTGATACACATTATACCCCCCTAGTGATGTAATACACAGGAGGGGGGAGGGGTGATACACATTATACCCCCCTAGTGATGTAATACACAGGAGGGGGGAGGGGTGATACACATTATACCCCCCTAGTGATGTAATACACAGGAGGGGGAGGGGTGATACACATTATACCCCCCTAGTGATGTAATACACAGGAGGGGGAGGGGTGATACACATTATACCCCCTAGTGATGTAATACATAGGAGGGGGGAGGGGTGATATCACATTATACCCCCCCTAGTGATGTAATACACAGGAGGGGGAGGGGTGATACACATTATACCCCTCTAGTGATGTAATACACAGGAGGGGGAGGGGTGATATACATTATACCCCCCTAGTGATGTAATACACAGGAGGGGGAGGGGTGATACACATTATACCCCCCTAGTGATGTAATACACAGGGGGGGGAGGGGTGATACACATTATACCCCCCTAGTGATGTAATACACAGGAGGGAGGGGGAGGGGTGATACACATTATACCCCCCTAGTGATGTAATACACAGGAGGGGGAGGGGTGATACACATTATACCCCCCTAGTGATGTAATACACCAGGAGGGGGGGGGGTGATACACATTATACCCCCTAAGTGATGTAATACACAGGAGGGGGAGGGGTGATACACATTATACCCCCCTAGTGATGTAATACACAGGAGGGGGAGGGGTGATACACATTATACCCCCTAGTGATGTAATACACAGGAGGGGAGGGGTGATACACATTATACCCCCCTAGTGATGTAATACACAGGAGGGGGAGGGGTGATACACATTATACCCCCCTAGTGATGTAATACACAGGGGGGGAGGGGTGATACACATTATACCCCCCTAGTGATGTAATACACAGGAGGGGGAGGGGTGATACACATTATACCCCCCTAGTGATGTAATACACAGGAGGAGGGGGAGGGGTGATACACATTATACCCCCCTAGTGATGTAATACACAGGAGGGGGGGGAGGGGTGATACACATTATACCCCCCTAGTGATGTAATACACGGGAGGGGGGGGGGTGATACACATTATACCCCCCCTAGTGATGTAATACACAGGAGGGGGAGGGGTGATACACATTATACCCCCCTAGTGATGTAATACACAGGGGGGGGGGAGGGGTGATACACATTATACCCCCCTAGTGACGTAATACACCGGAGGGGGAGGGGTGATACACATTATACCCCCCTAGTGATGTAATACACAGGAGGGGGGAGGGGTGATACACATTATACCCCCCTAGTGATGTAATACACAGGAGGGGGAGGGGTGATACACATTATACCCCCCTAGTGATGTAATACACAGGAGGGGGAGGGGTGATACACATTATACCCCCCTAGTGATGTAATACACAGGAGGGGGAGGGGTGATACACATTATACCCCCTAGTGATGTAATACACAGGAGGGGGAGGGGTGATACACATTATACCCCCCCTAGTGATGTAATACACAGGAGGGGGAGGGGTGATACACATTATACCCCCCTAGTGATGTAATACACAGGAGGGGGAGGGGTGATACACATTATACCCCTCTAGTGATGTAATACACAGGGGGGGGAGGGGTGATACACATTATACCCCCCTAGTGATGTAATACACAGGAGGGGGGGGAGGGGTGATACACATTATACCCCCCTAGTGATGTAATACACGGGAGGGGGGGGAGGGGTGATACACATTATACCCCCCTAGTGATGTAATACACAGGAGGGGGGGAGGGGTGATACACATTATACCCCCCTAGTGATGTAATACACAGGAGGGGGGGAGGGGTGATACACATTATACCCCCCTAGTGATGTAATACACGGGAGGGGGGGGGGGTGATACACATTATACCCCCCCTAGTGATGTAATACACAGGAGGGGGGAGGGGTGATACACATTATACCCCCTAGTGATGTAATACACAGGAGGGGGAGGGGTGATACACATTATACCCCCCTAGTGATGTAATACACAGGAGGGGGAGGGGTGATACACATTATACCCCTCTAGTGATGTAATACACGGGAGGGGGGGGAGGGGTGATACACATTATACCCCCCTAGTGATGTAATACACAGGAGGGGGAGGGGTGATACACATTATACCCCCCTAGTGATGTAATACACAGGAGGGGGGAGGGGTGATACACATTATACCCCCCTAGTGATGTAATACACAGGAGGGGGGGGGTGATACACATTATACCCCCCTAGTGATGTAATACACAGGAGGGGGAGGGGGGGATACACATTATACCCCTCTAGTGATGTAATACACAGGGGGGGGAGGGGTGATACACATTATACCCCCTAGTGATGTAATACACAGGAGGGGGAGGGGTGATACACATTATACCCCCCTAGTGATGTAATACACAGGAGAGGGGGGAGGGGTGATACACATTATACCCCCCTAGTGATGTAATACACAGGAGGGGGGGGGGTGATACACATTATACCCCCCTAGTGATGTAATACACAGGAGGGGGAGGGGTGATACACATTATACCCCTCTAGTGATGTAATACACAGGAGGGGGAGGGGTGATACACATTATACCCCCCTAGTGACGTAATACACCGGAGGGGGAGGGGTGATACACATTATACCCCCCTAGTGATGTAATACACAGGAGGGGGGGGGGGGGGATACACATTATACCCCCCTAGTGACGTAATACACAGGAGGGGGAGGGGTGATACACATTATACCCCCCTAGTGATGTAATACACAGGAGGGGGAGGGGTGATACACATTATACCCCCCTAGTGATGTAATACACAGGAGGGGGAGGGGTGATACACATTATACCCCCCTAGTGATGTAATACACAGGAGGGGGAGGGGTGATACACATTATACCCCCCTAGTGATGTAATACACAGGAGGGGGAGGGGTGATACACATTATACCCCCCTAGTGATGTAATACACAGGGGGGGGAGGGGTGACACACATTATACCCCCCTAGTGATGTAATACACAGGAGGGGGAGGGGTGATACACATTATACCCCCCTAGTGATGTAATACACAGGAGGAGGAGGAGGGGTGATACACATTATACCCCCCTAGTGATGTAATACACAGGAGGAGGAGGAGGGGTGATACACATTATACCCCCCTAGTGATGTAATACACAGGAGGGGGGGGGGTGATACACATTATACCCCTCTAGTGATGTAATACACAGGAGGGGGGGGGGGGTGATACACATTATACCCCTCTAGTGATGTAATACACAGGAGGGGGAGGGGTGATACACATTATACCCCCCTAGTGATGTAATACACAGGGGGGGGAGGGGTGATACACATTATACCCCCCTAGTGATGTAATACACAGGAGGAGGGGGAGGGGTGATACACATTATACCCCCCTAGTGACGTAATACACCGGAGGGGGAGGGGAACAGGCGGGAAGGGAGTCTCACCTCGGTCGCTGCACTCTCTCTCAGGAGATCAGGAAGCGCGGAGTGTCGGAGGGAATGGGATCTCCGGACACTAGAGGACGCGCTGAGGGGAGGGAGTTGTCCCCGGGAAGGCCGCCATGTTTCCGGAGTCCGGTCTCGTGTAGGGATGTTCTTATTGGCTGAGGAGCGTATGAAGGGGCGGGGTGTGTGCGGACAGTGTTATGACGTCACACACACAGACCTTTATAGGAAGACACGTCCCGGGGACACATCGCCCTCTAGAGGCGGATAATCAGTTCCCACAATCCTCGGTGATGTCACTTCCGGCGATGTGAGATGAACTTCCTGCTGGAGGAATGATCAGTCAGGAGGAGAGAGAAGAGCGGGAATGATGCATTGTGGGGGATGAGACCAGGAAGGAGCTGCAATGTATTGTGGGGGATGTAGTCCTCATTACAGGAAGAAGATCTGTGACTGCATTCTATCCGGTCTGTGATAGAGAAGAGCCAATCCTACATCTCCCTGGTGAGACACTGAGGGGTCATGTGATCAGAGGACACTGAGGGGTCATGTGATCAGAGGACACTGAGGGGTCATGTGATCAGAGAACACTGAGGGGTCATGTGATCAGAGGAGGGAACACTGAGGGGTCATGTGATCAGAGGACACTGAGGGGTCATGTGATCAGAGGACACTGAGGGGTCATGTGATCAGAGAACACTTAGGAGTCATGTGATCAGAGGAGGGAACACTGAGGAGTCATGTGATCAGAGAACACTGAGGGGTCATGTGATCAGAGGAGGGAACACTGAGGAGTCATGTGATCAGAGGACACTGAGGGGTCATGTGATCAGAGGACACTGAGGGGTCATGTGATCAGAGGAGAGAACACTGAGGAGTCATGTGATCAGAGAACACTGAGGGGTCATGTGATCAGAGAACACTGAGGGGTCATGTGATCAGAGAACACTGAGGGGTCATGTGATCAGAGAACACTGAGGAGTCATGTGATCAGAGGACACTGAGGGGTCATGTGATCAGAGAACACTGAGGGGTCATGTGATCAGAGAACACTGAGGGGTCATGTGATCAGAGAACACTGAGGGGTCATGTGATCAGAGAACACTGAGGGGTCATGTGATCAGAGAACACTGAGGGGTCATGTGATCAGAGGAGGGAACACTGAGGGGTCATGTGATCAGAGAACACTGAGGGGTCATGTGATCAGACAACACTGAGGGGTCATGTGATCAGAGAACACTGAGGGGTCATGTGATCAGAGGACACTGAGGGGTCATGTGATCAGAGGACACTGAGGGGTCATGTGATCAGAGAACACTGAGGGGTCATGTGATCAGAGAACACTTAGGAGTCATGTGATCAGAGGAGGGAACACTGAGGAGTCATGTGATCAGAGAACACTGAGGAGTCATGTGATCAGAGAACACTGAGGGGTCATGTGATCAGAGGAGGGAACACTGAGGAGTCATGTGATCAGAGGACACTGAGGGGTCATGTGATCAGAGGACACTGAGGGGTCATGTGATCAGAGGAGAGAACACTGAGGAGTCATGTGATCAGAGAACACTGAGGGGTCATGTGATCAGAGAACACTGAGGGGTCATGTGATCAGAGAACACTGAGGGGTCATGTGATCAGAGAACACTGAGGAGTCATGTGATCAGAGGACACTGAGGGGTCATGTGATCAGAGAACACTGAGGGGTCATGTGATCAGAGAACACTGAGGGGTCATGTGATCAGAGAACACTGAGGGGTCATGTGATCAGAGGACACTGAGGGGTCATGTGATCAGAGGAGGGAACACTGAGGGGTCATGTGATCAGAGGACACTGAGGGGTCATGTGATCAGAGAACACTGAGGGGTCATGTGATCAGAGAACACTGAGGGGTCATGTGATCAGAGAACACTGAGGGGTCATGTGATCAGAGAACACTGAGGGGTCATGTGATCAGAGGACACTGAGGGGTCATGTGATCAGAGAACACTTAGGAGTCATGTGATCAGAGAACACTTAGGAGTCATGTGATCAGAGGAGGGAACACTGAGGGGTCATGTGATCAGAGGACACTGAGGGGTCATGTGATCAGAGGACACTGAGGGGTCATGTGATCAGAGAACACTTAGGAGTCATGTGATCAGAGGAGGGAACACTGAGGAGTCATGTGATCAGAGAACACTGAGGAGTCATGTGATCAGAGAACACTGAGGGGTCATGTGATCAGAGGAGGGAACACTGAGGAGTCATGTGATCAGAGGACACTGAGGGGTCATGTGATCAGAGGACACTGAGGGGTCATGTGATCAGAGGAGAGAACACTGAGGAGTCATGTGATCAGAGAACACTGAGGGGTCATGTGATCAGAGAACACTGAGGGGTCATGTGATCAGAGAACACTGAGGGGTCATGTGATCAGAGAACACTGAGGAGTCATGTGATCAGAGGACACTGAGGGGTCATGTGATCAGAGAACACTGAGGGGTCATGTGATCAGAGAACACTGAGGGGTCATGTGATCAGAGAACACTGAGGGGTCATGTGATCAGAGGACACTGAGGGGTCATGTGATCAGAGGAGGGAACACTGAGGGGTCATGTGATCAGAGGACACTGAGGGGTCATGTGATCAGAGAACACTGAGGGGTCATGTGATCAGAGAACACTGAGGGGTCATGTGATCAGAGAACACTGAGGGGTCATGTGATCAGAGAACACTGAGGGGTCATGTGATCAGAGAACACTGAGGAGTCATGTGATCAGAGAACACTGAGGGGTCATGTGATCAGAGAACACTGAGGGGTCATGTGATCAGAGAACACTGAGGGGTCATGTGATCAGAGGACACTGAGGGGTCATGTGATCAGAGAACACTGAGGGGTCATGTGATCAGAGGACACTGAGGGGTCATGTGATCAGAGGAGGGAACACTGAGGGGTCATGTGATCAGAGAACACTGAGGGGTCATGTGATCAGAGAACACTGAGGGGTCATGTGATCAGAGAACACTGAGGGGTCATGTGATCAGAGAACACTGAGGGGTCATGTGATCAGAGGAGGGAACACTGAGGGGTCATGTGATCAGAGAACACTGAGGGGTCATGTGATCAGAGGAGAGAACACTGAGGAGTCATGTGATCAGAGAACACTGAGGGGTCATGTGATCAGAGAACACTGAGGAGTCATGTGATCAGAGAACACTGAGGGGTCATGTGATCAGAGAACACTGAGGGGTCATGTGATCAGAGGAGGGAACACTGAGGGGTCATGTGATCAGAGAACACTGAGGGGTCATGTGATCAGAGGACACTGAGGGGTCATGTGATCAGAGGACACTGAGGGGTCATGTGATCAGAGAACACTGAGGGGTCATGTGATCAGAGAACACTGAGGGGTCATGTGATCAGAGAACACTGAGGAGTCATGTGATCAGAGAACACTGAGGGGTCATGTGATCAGAGGACACTGAGGGGTCATGTGATCAGAGAACACTGAGGGGTCATGTGATCAAAGGAGAGAACACTGAGGAGTCATGTGATCAGAGAACACTGAGGGGTCATGTGATCAGAGAACACTGAGGGGTCATGTGATCAGAGAACACTGAGGGGTCATGTGATCAGAGAACACTGAGGGGTCATGTGATCAGAGGAGGGAACACTGAGGGGTCATGTGATCAGAGGAGAGAACACTGAGGAGTCATGTGATCAGAGAACACTGAGGGGTCATGTGATCAGAGGACACTGAGGGGTCATGTGATCAGAGAACACTGAGGGGTCATGTGATCAGAGAACACTGAGGGGTCATGTGATCAGAGAACACTGAGGGGTCATGTGATCAGAGGACACTGAGGGGTCATGTGATCAGAGAACACTGAGGGGTCATGTGATCAGAGAACACTGAGGGGGTCATGTGATCAGAGAACACTGAGGGGGTCATGTGATCAGAGAACACTGAGGGGTCATGTGATCAGAGAACACTGAGGGGTCATGTGATCAGAGAACACTGAGGGGTCATGTGATCAGAGGAGAGAACACTGAGGAGTCATGTGATCAGAGAACACTGAGGGGTCATGTGATCAGAGAACACTGAGGGGTCATGTGATCAGAGAACACTGAGGAGTCATGTGATCAGAGAACACTGAGGAGTCATGTGATCAGAGAACACTGAGGGGTCATGTGATCAGAGGAGGGAACACTGAGGGGTCATGTGATCAGAGAACACTGAGGGGTCATGTGATCAGAGAACACTGAGGAGTCATGTGATCAGAGAACACTGAGGGGTCATGTGATCAGAGGAGGGAACACTGAGGGGTCATGTGATCAGAGAACACTGAGGGGTCATGTGATCAGAGAACACTGAGGGGTCATGTGATCAGAGAACACTGAGGAGTCATGTGATCAGAGGACACTGAGGGGTCATGTGATCAGAGAACACTGAGGGGTCATGTGATCAGAGAACACTGAGGAGTCATGTGATCAGAGAACACTGAGGGGTCATGTGATCAGAGAACACTGAGGGGTCATGTGATCAGAGAAGGGAACACTGAGGGGTCATGTGATCAGAGAACACTGAGGGGTCATGTGATCAGAGAACACTGAGGGGTCATGTGATCAGAGAACACTGAGGGGTCATGTGATCAGAGGACACTGAGGGGTCATGTGATCAGAGGAGGGAACACTGAGGAGTCATGTGATCAGAGGAGAGAACACTGAGGAGTCATGTGATCAGAGAACACTGAGGAGTCATGTGATCAGAGAACACTGAGGAGTCATGTGATCAGAGGAGAGAACACTGAGGAGTCATGTGATCAGAGAACACTGAGGAGTCATGTGATCAGAGAACACTGAGGGGTCATGTGATCAGAGAACACTGAGGAGTCATGTGATCAGAGGACACTGAGGGGTCATGTGATCAGAGGAGGGAACACTGAGGAGTCATGTGATCAGAGGACACTGAGGGGTCATGTGATCAGAGGAGGGAACACTGAGGAGTCATGTGATCAGAGAACACTGAGGGGTCATGTGATCAGAGGAGGGAACACTGAGGGGTCATGTGATCAGAGAACACTGAGGAGTCATGTGATCAGAGGACACTGAGGAGTCATGTGATCAGAGAACACTGAGGGGTCATGTGATCAGAGAACACTGAGGGGTCATGTGATCAGAGAACACTGAGGGGTCATGTGATCAGAGAACACTGAGGAGTCATGTGATCAGAGAACACTGAGGAGTCATGTGATCAGAGGACACTGAGGGGTCATGTGATCAGAGAACACTGAGGAGTCATGTGATCAGAGAACACTGAGGGGTCATGTGATCAGAGAACACTGAGGGGTCATGTGATCAGAGAACACTGAGGAGTCATGTGATCAGAGGACACTGAGGGGTCATGTGATCAGAGAACACTGAGGGGTCATGTGATCAGAGAACACTGAGGGGTCATGTGATCAGAGAACACTGAGGGGTCATGTGATCAGAGAACACTGAGGAGTCATGTGATCAGAGAACACTGAGGGGTCATGTGATCAGAGAACACTGAGGGGTCATGTGATCAGAGAACACTGAGGGGGTCATGTGATCAGAGAACACTGAGGGGTCATGTGATCAGAGAACACTGAGGGGTCATGTGATCAGAGGACACTGAGGGGTCATGTGATCAGAGAACACTGAGGGGTCATGTGATCAGAGAACACTGAGGGGTCATGTGATCAGAGAACACTGAGGGGTCATGTGATCAGAGAACACTGAGGGGTCATGTGATCAGAGAACACTGAGGGGTCATGTGATCAGAGAACACTGAGGGGTCATGTGATCAGAGAACACTGAGGAGTCATGTGATCAGAGGACACTGAGGGGTCATGTGATCAGAGGACACTGAGGGGTCATGTGATCAGAGAAGGGAACACTGAGGAGTCATGTGATCAGAGAACACTGAGGAGTCATGTGATCAGAGAACACTGAGGAGTCATGTGATCAGAGAACACTGAGGGGTCATGTGATCAGAGAACACTGAGGGGTCATGTGATCAGAGAACACTGAGGGGTCATGTGATCAGAGAACACTGAGGGGTCATGTGATCAGAGAACACTGAGGAGTCATGTGATCAGAGAACACTGAGGAGTCATGTGATCAGAGGACACTGAGGGGTCATGTGATCAGAGAACACTGAGGAGTCATGTGATCAGAGAACACTGAGGGGTCATGTGATCAGAGAACACTGAGGGGTCATGTGATCAGAGGAGGGAACACTGAGGGGTCATGTGATCAGAGGAGAGAACACTGAGGAGTCATGTGATCAGAGAACACTGAGGGGTCATGTGATCAGAGGACACTGAGGGGTCATGTGATCAGAGAACACTGAGGGGTCATGTGATCAGAGAACACTGAGGGGTCATGTGATCAGAGGAGGGAACACTGAGGAGTCATGTGATCAGAGAACACTGAGGGGTCATGTGATCAGAGGACACTGAGGGGTCATGTGATCAGAGAACACTGAGGGGTCATGTGATCAGAGAACACTGAGGGGTCATGTGATCAGAGAACACTGAGGAGTCATGTGATCAGAGAACACTGAGGAGTCATGTGATCAGAGGACACTGAGGGGTCATGTGATCAGAGAACACTGAGGAGTCATGTGATCAGAGAACACTGAGGGGTCATGTGATCAGAGAACACTGAGGGGTCATGTGATCAGAGAACACTGAGGAGTCATGTGATCAGAGGACACTGAGGGGTCATGTGATCAGAGAACACTGAGGGGTCATGTGATCAGAGAACACTGAGGGGTCATGTGATCAGAGAACACTGAGGGGTCATGTGATCAGAGAACACTGAGGGGTCATGTGATCAGAGAACACTGAGGAGTCATGTGATCAGAGGACACTGAGGGGTCATGTGATCAGAGAACACTGAGGGGGTCATGTGATCAGAGAACACTGAGGGGTCATGTGATCAGAGGACACTGAGGGGTCATGTGATCAGAGGACACTGAGGGGTCATGTGATCAGAGAACACTGAGGGGTCATGTGATCAGAGAACACTGAGGAGTCATGTGATCAGAGAACACTGAGGGGTCATGTGATCAGAGAACACTGAGGGGTCATGTGATCAGAGAACACTGAGGGGGTCATGTGATCAGAGAACACTGAGGGGTCATGTGATCAGAGAACACTGAGGGGTCATGTGATCAGAGGACACTGAGGGGTCATGTGATCAGAGAACACTGAGGGGTCATGTGATCAGAGGAGAGAACACTGAGGAGTCATGTGATCAGAGAACACTGAGGGGTCATGTGATCAGAGAACACTGAGGGGTCATGTGATCAGAGAACACTGAGGGGTCATGTGATCAGAGAACACTGAGGGGTCATGTGATCAGAGAACACTGAGGGGTCATGTGATCAGAGAACACTGAGGAGTCATGTGATCAGAGGACACTGAGGGGTCATGTGATCAGAGGACACTGAGGGGTCATGTGATCAGAGAAGGGAACACTGAGGAGTCATGTGATCAGAGAACACTGAGGAGTCATGTGATCAGAGAACACTGAGGAGTCATGTGATCAGAGGAGAGAACACTGAGGGGTCATGTGATCAGAGAACACTGAGGGGTCATGTGATCAGAGAACACTGAGGAGTCATGTGATCAGAGAACACTGAGGAGTCATGTGATCAGAGGACACTGAGGGGTCATGTGATCAGAGAAGGGAACACTGAGGAGTCATGTGATCAGAGAACACTGAGGAGTCATGTGATCAGAGGAGGGAACACTGAGGAGTCATGTGATCAGAGAACACTGAGGGGTCATGTGATCAGAGAACACTGAGGGGTCATGTGATCAGAGGACACTGAGGGGTCATGTGATCAGAGAACACTGAGGAGTCATGTGATCAGAGAACACTGAGGGGTCATGTGATCAGAGGACACTGAGGAGTCATGTGATCAGAGGACACTGAGGAGTCATGTGATCAGAGAACACTGAGGGGTCATGTGATCAGAGAACACTGAGGGGTCATGTGATCAGAGGACACTGAGGGGTCATGTGATCAGAGAACACTGAGGAGTCATGTGATCAGAGAACACTGAGGGGTCATGTGATCAGAGAACACTGAGGGGTCATGTGATCAGAGAACACTGAGGGGTCATGTGATCAGAGAACACTGAGGGGTCATGTGATCAGAGAACACTGAGGAGTCATGTGATCAGAGAACACTGAGGGGTCATGTGATCAGAGGACACTGAGGGGTCATGTGATCAGAGAACACTGAGGAGTCATGTGATCAGAGAACACTGAGGGGTCATGTGATCAGAGGACACTGAGGGGTCATGTGATCAGAGAACACTGAGGGGGTCATGTGATCAGAGAACACTGAGGGGTCATGTGATCAGAGAACACTGAGGGGTCATGTGATCAGAGAACACTGAGGGGTCATGTGATCAGAGGACACTGAGGGGTCATGTGATCAGAGAACACTGAGGAGTCATGTGATCAGAGGACACTGAGGGGTCATGTGATCAGAGGAGGGAACACTGAGGGGTCATGTGATCAGAGGAGGGAACACTGAGGGGTCATGTGATCAGAGGAGGGAACACTGAGGGGTCATGTGATCAGAGGAGACTGAGGGGTCATGTGATCAGAGAACACTGAGGAGTCATGTGATCAGAGAACACTGAGGGGTCATGTGATCAGAGAACACTGAGGGGTCATGTGATCAGAGAACACTGAGGAGTCATGTGATCAGAGAACACTGAGGGGTCATGTGATCAGAGAACACTGAGGGGTCATGTGATCAGAGAACACTGAGGGGGTCATGTGATCAGAGAACACTGAGGGGTCATGTGATCAGAGAACACTGAGGGGTCATGTGATCAGAGAACACTGAGGGGTCATGTGATCAGAGGACACTGAGGGGTCATGTGATCAGAGAACACTGAGGGGTCATGTGATCAGAGAACACTGAGGGGTCATGTGATCAGAGAACACTGAGGGGTCATGTGATCAGAGAACACTGAGGGGTCATGTGATCAGAGAACACTGAGGAGTCATGTGATCAGAGGAGAGAACACTGAGGAGTCATGTGATCAGAGAACACTGAGGGGTCATGTGATCAGAGAACACTGAGGAGTCATGTGATCAGAGGAGAGAACACTGAGGGGTCATGTGATCAGAGAACACTGAGGGGTCATGTGATCAGAGAACACTGAGGAGTCATGTGATCAGAGAACACTGAGGAGTCATGTGATCAGAGAACACTGAGGGGTCATGTGATCAGAGAACACTGAGGGGGTCATGTGATCAGAGAACACTGAGGGGTCATGTGATCAGAGAACACTGAGGAGTCATGTGATCAGAGGACACTGAGGAGTCATGTGATCAGAGAACACTGAGGAGTCATGTGATCAGAGAACACTGAGGGGTCATGTGATCAGAGGACACTGAGGGGTCATGTGATCAGAGAAGGGAACACTGAGGAGTCATGTGATCAGAGGACACTGAGGGGTCATGTGATCAGAGAACACTGAGGAGTCATGTGATCAGAGGAGAGAACACTGAGGGGTCATGTGATCAGAGAACACTGAGGGGTCATGTGATCAGAGAACACTGAGGAGTCATGTGATCAGAGAACACTGAGGAGTCATGTGATCAGAGGACACTGAGGGGTCATGTGATCAGAGAAGGGAACACTGAGGAGTCATGTGATCAGAGGAGGGAACACTGAGGAGTCATGTGATCAGAGAACACTGAGGGGTCATGTGATCAGAGGAGGGAACACTGAGGAGTCATGTGATCAGAGAACACTGAGGGGTCATGTGATCAGAGAACACTGAGGAGTCATGTGATCAGAGGAGGGAACACTGAGGGGTCATGTGATCAGAGAACACTGAGGGGTCATGTGATCAGAGAACACTGAGGGGTCATGTGATCAGAGAACACTGAGGGGTCATGTGATCAGAGGACACTGAGGGGTCATGTGATCAGAGGAGGGAACACTGAGGGGTCATGTGATCAGAGGAGAGAACACTGAGGGGTCATGTGATCAGAGAACACTGAGGGGTCATGTGATCAGAGAACACTGAGGGGTCATGTGATCAGAGGACACTGAGGGGTCATGTGATCAGAGAACACTGAGGGGTCATGTGATCAGAGGACACTGAGGGGTCATGTGATCAGAGGACACTGAGGGGTCATGTGATCAGAGAACACTGAGGGGTCATGTGATCAGAGGACACTGAGGGGTCATGTGATCAGAGAACACTGAGGGGTCATGTGATCAGAGAACACTGAGGGGTCATGTGATCAGAGAACACTGAGGGGTCATGTGATCAGAGAACACTGAGGAGTCATGTGATCAGAGAACACTGAGGAGTCATGTGATCAGAGAACACTGAGGGGTCATGTGATCAGAGAACACTGAGGGGGTCATGTGATCAGAGGACACTGAGGGGTCATGTGATCAGAGAACACTGAGGGGTCATGTGATCAGAGAACACTGAGGGGTCATGTGATCAGAGAACACTGAGGGGTCATGTGATCAGAGAACACTGAGGGGTCATGTGATCAGAGGACACTGAGGGGTCATGTGATCAGAGAACACTGAGGGGTCATGTGATCAGAGAACACTGAGGGGGTCATGTGATCAGAGAACACTGAGGAGTCATGTGATCAGAGAACACTGAGGGGTCATGTGATCAGAGGACACTGAGGGGTCATGTGATCAGAGAACACTGAGGGGTCATGTGATCAGAGAACACTGAGGGGGTCATGTGATCAGAGAACACTGAGGAGTCATGTGATCAGAGAACACTGAGGAGTCATGTGATCAGAGGACACTGAGGGGTCATGTGATCAGAGAACACTGAGGAGTCATGTGATCAGAGAACACTGAGGAGTCATGTGATCAGAGAACACTGAGGAGTCATGTGATCAGAGGACACTGAGGGGTCATGTGATCAGAGAACACTGAGGAGTCATGTGATCAGAGGACACTGAGGGGTCATGTGATCAGAGAACACTGAGGAGTCATGTGATCAGAGGACACTGAGGGGTCATGTGATCAGAGAACACTGAGGGGTCATGTGATCAGAGAACACTGAGGGGTCATGTGATCAGAGGACACTGAGGGGTCATGTGATCAGAGGAGGGAACACTGAGGGGTCATGTGATCAGAGGAGAGAACACTGAGGAGTCATGTGATCAGAGAACACTGAGGGGTCATGTGATCAGAGAACACTGAGGGGTCATGTGATCAGAGGACACTGAGGGGTCATGTGATCAGAGAAGGGAACACTGAGGAGTCATGTGATCAGAGGAGGGAACACTGAGGAGTCATGTGATCAGAGGACACTGAGGGGTCATGTGATCAGAGAACACTGAGGAGTCATGTGATCAGAGGACACTGAGGGGTCATGTGATCAGAGAACACTGAGGAGTCATGTGATCAGAGGACACTGAGGGGTCATGTGATCAGAGAACACTGAGGGGTCATGTGATCAGAGAACACTGAGGGGTCATGTGATCAGAGGACACTGAGGGGTCATGTGA
Source organism: Rana temporaria (assembly GCF_905171775.1). Taxonomy (NCBI): domain Eukaryota; kingdom Metazoa; phylum Chordata; class Amphibia; order Anura; family Ranidae; genus Rana; species Rana temporaria. Next base: position 64,798 of record NW_024404569.1, on the reverse strand, counting down.
TCAGAGGAGGGAACACTGAGGGGTCATGTGATCAGAGGAGAGAACACTGAGGAGTCATGTGATCAGAGAACACTGAGGGGTCATGTGATCAGAGAACACTGAGGGGTCATGTGATCAGAGGACACTGAGGGGTCATGTGATCAGAGAAGGGAACACTGAGGAGTCATGTGATCAGAGAACACTGAGGAGTCATGTGATCAGAGGACACTGAGGGGTCATGTGATCAGAGAACACTGAGGAGTCATGTGATCAGAGAACACTGAGGGGTCATGTGATCAGAGAACACTGAGGGGTCATGTGATCAGAGAACACTGAGGGGTCATGTGATCAGAGAACACTGAGGGGTCATGTGATCAGAGAACACTGAGGGGTCATGTGATCAGAGGACACTGAGGGGTCATGTGATCAGAGAACACTGAGGGGTCATGTGATCAGAGAACACTGAGGGGTCATGTGATCAGAGAACACTGAGGGGTCATGTGATCAGAGAACACTGAGGGGTCATGTGATCAGAGAACACTGAGGGGGTCATGTGATCAGAGAACACTGAGGAGTCATGTGATCAGAGAACACTGAGGGGTCATGTGATCAGAGAACACTGAGGGGTCATGTGATCAGAGAACACTGAGGGGTCATGTGATCAGAGAACACTGAGGGGTCATGTGATCAGAGGACACTGAGGGGTCATGTGATCAGAGAACACTGAGGAGTCATGTGATCAGAGGACACTGAGGGGTCATGTGATCAGAGGACACTGAGGGGTCATGTGATCAGAGAACACTGAGGGGTCATGTGATGAGAGGAGGGAACACTGAGGAGTCATGTGATCAGAGAACACTGAGGGGTCATGTGATCAGAGGACACTGAGGAGTCATGTGATCAGAGAACACTGAGGAGTCATGTGATCAGAGAACACTGAGGGGTCATGTGATCAGAGAACACTGAGGGGTCATGTGATCAGAGGACACTGAGGGGTCATGTGATCAGAGAACACTGAGGAGTCATGTGATCAGAGGACACTGAGGGGTCATGTGATCAGAGGACACTGAGGGGTCATGTGATCAGAGAACACTGAGGGGTCATGTGATGAGAGGAGGGAACACTGAGGAGTCATGTGATCAGAGAACACTGAGGGGTCATGTGATCAGAGGACACTGAGGGGTCATGTGATCAGAGAACACTGAGGGGTCATGTGATCAGAGAACACTGAGGGGGTCATGTGATCAGAGAACACTGAGGGGTCATGTGATCAGAGAACACTGAGGGGTCATGTGATCAGAGGACACTGAGGGGTCATGTGATCAGAGAACACTGAGGGGTCATGTGATCAGAGAACACTGAGGGGTCATGTGATCAGAGAACACTGAGGGGTCATGTGATCAGAGAACACTGAGGGGTCATGTGATCAGAGAACACTGAGGGGTCATGTGATCAGAGAACACTGAGGGGTCATGTGATCAGAGAACACTGAGGAGTCATGTGATCAGAGGACACTGAGGGGTCATGTGATCAGAGGACACTGAGGGGTCATGTGATCAGAGAAGGGAACACTGAGGAGTCATGTGATCAGAGAACACTGAGGAGTCATGTGATCAGAGAACACTGAGGAGTCATGTGATCAGAGAACACTGAGGGGTCATGTGATCAGAGAACACTGAGGGGTCATGTGATCAGAGAACACTGAGGGGTCATGTGATCAGAGAACACTGAGGGGTCATGTGATCAGAGAACACTGAGGAGTCATGTGATCAGAGAACACTGAGGAGTCATGTGATCAGAGGACACTGAGGGGTCATGTGATCAGAGAACACTGAGGAGTCATGTGATCAGAGAACACTGAGGGGTCATGTGATCAGAGAACACTGAGGGGTCATGTGATCAGAGGAGGGAACACTGAGGGGTCATGTGATCAGAGGAGAGAACACTGAGGAGTCATGTGATCAGAGAACACTGAGGGGTCATGTGATCAGAGGACACTGAGGGGTCATGTGATCAGAGAACACTGAGGGGTCATGTGATCAGAGAACACTGAGGGGTCATGTGATCAGAGGAGGGAACACTGAGGAGTCATGTGATCAGAGAACACTGAGGGGTCATGTGATCAGAGGACACTGAGGGGTCATGTGATCAGAGAACACTGAGGGGTCATGTGATCAGAGAACACTGAGGGGTCATGTGATCAGAGAACACTGAGGAGTCATGTGATCAGAGAACACTGAGGAGTCATGTGATCAGAGGACACTGAGGGGTCATGTGATCAGAGAACACTGAGGAGTCATGTGATCAGAGAACACTGAGGGGTCATGTGATCAGAGAACACTGAGGGGTCATGTGATCAGAGAACACTGAGGAGTCATGTGATCAGAGGACACTGAGGGGTCATGTGATCAGAGAACACTGAGGGGTCATGTGATCAGAGAACACTGAGGGGTCATGTGATCAGAGAACACTGAGGGGTCATGTGATCAGAGAACACTGAGGGGTCATGTGATCAGAGAACACTGAGGAGTCATGTGATCAGAGGACACTGAGGGGTCATGTGATCAGAGAACACTGAGGGGGTCATGTGATCAGAGAACACTGAGGGGTCATGTGATCAGAGGACACTGAGGGGTCATGTGATCAGAGGACACTGAGGGGTCATGTGATCAGAGAACACTGAGGGGTCATGTGATCAGAGAACACTGAGGAGTCATGTGATCAGAGAACACTGAGGGGTCATGTGATCAGAGAACACTGAGGGGTCATGTGATCAGAGAACACTGAGGGGGTCATGTGATCAGAGAACACTGAGGGGTCATGTGATCAGAGAACACTGAGGGGTCATGTGATCAGAGGACACTGAGGGGTCATGTGATCAGAGAACACTGAGGGGTCATGTGATCAGAGAACACTGAGGGGTCATGTGATCAGAGAACACTGAGGGGTCATGTGATCAGAGAACACTGAGGGGTCATGTGATCAGAGAACACTGAGGGGTCATGTGATCAGAGAACACTGAGGGGTCATGTGATCAGAGAACACTGAGGAGTCATGTGATCAGAGGACACTGAGGGGTCATGTGATCAGAGGACACTGAGGGGTCATGTGATCAGAGAAGGGAACACTGAGGAGTCATGTGATCAGAGAACACTGAGGAGTCATGTGATCAGAGAACACTGAGGAGTCATGTGATCAGAGGAGAGAACACTGAGGGGTCATGTGATCAGAGAACACTGAGGGGTCATGTGATCAGAGAACACTGAGGAGTCATGTGATCAGAGAACACTGAGGAGTCATGTGATCAGAGGACACTGAGGGGTCATGTGATCAGAGAAGGGAACACTGAGGAGTCATGTGATCAGAGAACACTGAGGAGTCATGTGATCAGAGGAGGGAACACTGAGGAGTCATGTGATCAGAGAACACTGAGGGGTCATGTGATCAGAGAACACTGAGGGGTCATGTGATCAGAGGACACTGAGGGGTCATGTGATCAGAGAACACTGAGGAGTCATGTGATCAGAGAACACTGAGGGGTCATGTGATCAGAGGACACTGAGGAGTCATGTGATCAGAGGACACTGAGGAGTCATGTGATCAGAGAACACTGAGGGGTCATGTGATCAGAGAACACTGAGGGGTCATGTGATCAGAGGACACTGAGGGGTCATGTGATCAGAGAACACTGAGGAGTCATGTGATCAGAGAACACTGAGGGGTCATGTGATCAGAGAACACTGAGGGGTCATGTGATCAGAGAACACTGAGGGGTCATGTGATCAGAGAACACTGAGGGGTCATGTGATCAGAGAACACTGAGGAGTCATGTGATCAGAGAACACTGAGGGGTCATGTGATCAGAGGACACTGAGGGGTCATGTGATCAGAGAACACTGAGGGGTCATGTGATCAGAGAACACTGAGGGGTCATGTGATCAGAGGACACTGAGGGGTCATGTGATCAGAGAACACTGAGGGGGTCATGTGATCAGAGAACACTGAGGGGTCATGTGATCAGAGAACACTGAGGGGTCATGTGATCAGAGAACACTGAGGGGTCATGTGATCAGAGGACACTGAGGGGTCATGTGATCAGAGGACACTGAGGGGTCATGTGATCAGAGGACACTGAGGGGTCATGTGATCAGAGGAGGGAACACTGAGGGGTCATGTGATCAGAGGAGGGAACACTGAGGGGTCATGTGATCAGAGGAGGGAACACTGAGGGGTCATGTGATCAGAGGAGACTGAGGGGTCATGTGATCAGAGAACACTGAGGAGTCATGTGATCAGAGAACACTGAGGGGTCATGTGATCAGAGAACACTGAGGGGTCATGTGATCAGAGAACACTGAGGAGTCATGTGATCAGAGAACACTGAGGGGTCATGTGATCAGAGAACACTGAGGGGTCATGTGATCAGAGAACACTGAGGGGGTCATGTGATCAGAGAACACTGAGGGGTCATGTGATCAGAGAACACTGAGGGGTCATGTGATCAGAGAACACTGAGGGGTCATGTGATCAGAGGACACTGAGGGGTCATGTGATCAGAGAACACTGAGGGGTCATGTGATCAGAGAACACTGAGGGGTCATGTGATCAGAGAACACTGAGGGGTCATGTGATCAGAGAACACTGAGGGGTCATGTGATCAGAGAACACTGAGGAGTCATGTGATCAGAGGAGAGAACACTGAGGAGTCATGTGATCAGAGAACACTGAGGGGTCATGTGATCAGAGAACACTGAGGAGTCATGTGATCAGAGGAGAGAACACTGAGGGGTCATGTGATCAGAGAACACTGAGGGGTCATGTGATCAGAGAACACTGAGGAGTCATGTGATCAGAGAACACTGAGGAGTCATGTGATCAGAGAACACTGAGGGGTCATGTGATCAGAGGACACTGAGGGGTCATGTGATCAGAGAAGGGAACACTGAGGAGTCATGTGATCAGAGGACACTGAGGGGTCATGTGATCAGAGAACACTGAGGAGTCATGTGATCAGAGGAGAGAACACTGAGGGGTCATGTGATCAGAGAACACTGAGGGGTCATGTGATCAGAGAACACTGAGGAGTCATGTGATCAGAGAACACTGAGGAGTCATGTGATCAGAGGACACTGAGGGGTCATGTGATCAGAGAAGGGAACACTGAGGAGTCATGTGATCAGAGGAGGGAACACTGAGGAGTCATGTGATCAGAGAACACTGAGGGGTCATGTGATCAGAGGAGGGAACACTGAGGAGTCATGTGATCAGAGAACACTGAGGGGTCATGTGATCAGAGAACACTGAGGAGTCATGTGATCAGAGGAGGGAACACTGAGGGGTCATGTGATCAGAGAACACTGAGGGGTCATGTGATCAGAGAACACTGAGGGGTCATGTGATCAGAGAACACTGAGGGGTCATGTGATCAGAGGACACTGAGGGGTCATGTGATCAGAGGAGGGAACACTGAGGGGTCATGTGATCAGAGGAGAGAACACTGAGGGGTCATGTGATCAGAGAACACTGAGGGGTCATGTGATCAGAGAACACTGAGGGGTCATGTGATCAGAGGACACTGAGGGGTCATGTGATCAGAGAACACTGAGGGGTCATGTGATCAGAGGACACTGAGGGGTCATGTGATCAGAGGACACTGAGGGGTCATGTGATCAGAGAACACTGAGGGGTCATGTGATCAGAGGACACTGAGGGGTCATGTGATCAGAGAACACTGAGGGGTCATGTGATCAGAGGACACTGAGGGGTCATGTGATCAGAGAACACTGAGGGGTCATGTGATCAGAGAACACTGAGGAGTCATGTGATCAGAGAACACTGAGGAGTCATGTGATCAGAGAACACTGAGGGGTCATGTGATCAGAGAACACTGAGGGGGTCATGTGATCAGAGGACACTGAGGGGTCATGTGATCAGAGAACACTGAGGGGTCATGTGATCAGAGAACACTGAGGGGTCATGTGATCAGAGAACACTGAGGGGTCATGTGATCAGAGAACACTGAGGGGTCATGTGATCAGAGGACACTGAGGGGTCATGTGATCAGAGAACACTGAGGGGTCATGTGATCAGAGAACACTGAGGGGGTCATGTGATCAGAGAACACTGAGGAGTCATGTGATCAGAGAACACTGAGGGGTCATGTGATCAGAGGACACTGAGGGGTCATGTGATCAGAGAACACTGAGGGGTCATGTGATCAGAGAACACTGAGGGGGTCATGTGATCAGAGAACACTGAGGAGTCATGTGATCAGAGAACACTGAGGAGTCATGTGATCAGAGGACACTGAGGGGTCATGTGATCAGAGAACACTGAGGAGTCATGTGATCAGAGAACACTGAGGAGTCATGTGATCAGAGAACACTGAGGAGTCATGTGATCAGAGGACACTGAGGGGTCATGTGATCAGAGAACACTGAGGAGTCATGTGATCAGAGGACACTGAGGGGTCATGTGATCAGAGAACACTGAGGAGTCATGTGATCAGAGGACACTGAGGGGTCATGTGATCAGAGAACACTGAGGGGTCATGTGATCAGAGAACACTGAGGGGTCATGTGATCAGAGGACACTGAGGGGTCATGTGATCAGAGGAGGGAACACTGAGGGGTCATGTGATCAGAGGAGAGAACACTGAGGAGTCATGTGATCAGAGAACACTGAGGGGTCATGTGATCAGAGAACACTGAGGGGTCATGTGATCAGAGGACACTGAGGGGTCATGTGATCAGAGAAGGGAACACTGAGGAGTCATGTGATCAGAGGAGGGAACACTGAGGGGTCATGTGATCAGAGAACACTGAGGGGTCATGTGATCAGAGAACACTGAGGGGTCATGTGATCAGAGGACACTGAGGGGTCATGTGATCAGAGAAGGGAACACTGAGGAGTCATGTGATCAGAGAACACTGAGGAGTCATGTGATCAGAGGACACTGAGGGGTCATGTGATCAGAGAACACTGAGGAGTCATGTGATCAGAGAACACTGAGGGGTCATGTGATCAGAGAACACTGAGGGGTCATGTGATCAGAGAACACTGAGGGGTCATGTGATCAGAGAACACTGAGGGGTCATGTGATCAGAGAACACTGAGGGGTCATGTGATCAGAGGACACTGAGGGGTCATGTGATCAGAGAACACTGAGGGGTCATGTGATCAGAGAACACTGAGGGGTCATGTGATCAGAGAACACTGAGGGGTCATGTGATCAGAGAACACTGAGGGGTCATGTGATCAGAGAACACTGAGGGGGTCATGTGATCAGAGAACACTGAGGAGTCATGTGATCAGAGAACACTGAGGGGTCATGTGATCAGAGAACACTGAGGGGTCATGTGATCAGAGAACACTGAGGGGTCATGTGATCAGAGAACACTGAGGGGTCATGTGATCAGAGGACACTGAGGGGTCATGTGATCAGAGAACACTGAGGAGTCATGTGATCAGAGGACACTGAGGGGTCATGTGATCAGAGGACACTGAGGGGTCATGTGATCAGAGAACACTGAGGGGTCATGTGATGAGAGGAGGGAACACTGAGGAGTCATGTGATCAGAGAACACTGAGGGGTCATGTGATCAGAGGACACTGAGGGGTCATGTGATCAGAGAACACTGAGGGGTCATGTGATCAGAGGACACTGAGGGGTCATGTGATCAGAGAACACTGAGGAGTCATGTGATCAGAGGACACTGAGGGGTCATGTGATCAGAGAACACTGAGGGGTCATGTGATCAGAGGACACTGAGGGGTCATGTGATCAGAGAACACTGAGGAGTCATGTGATCAGAGGACACTGAGGGGTCATGTGATCAGAGAACACTGAGGGGTCATGTGATCAGAGAAGAGGGAGGAGAGTATAATAGGGGGGCAGAGAAGAAGGACGTTCCCCCACATCAATGTATAATGGGGAGGGGTGTCACAGAGAAGGGGGAGGAGAGTATAATGATGTCACAGAGAAGGGGGAGGAGAGTATAATGATGTCACAGAGAAGGGGGAGGAGAGTATAATGATGTCACAGAGAAGAGAAATGTTCCTCCTCATCGTTGTCCTTTTCTTGTGTTTTCTCTACACATCATTATTTTTTCTGTTCCTCAGAATTCGGGGGAGGAGAGTATAATGGGGGGGACAGAGAAGGGGGAGGAGCGTATAATGGGGGGGACAGAGAAGGGGGGAGCGTATAATGGGGGGACAGAGAAGGGGGGGAACGTATAATGGGGGGACAGAGAAGGGGGGAGGAGCGTATAATGGGGGGGACAGAGAAGGGGGGGAGCGTATAATGGGGGGACAGAGAAGGGGGAGGAGAGTATAATGGGGGGACAGAGAAGGGAGAGGGGAGTATAATGGGGGGACAGAGAAGGGGGGGAGCGTATAATGGGGGGACAGAGAAGGGGGAGGGGAGTATAATGGGGGGACAGAGAAGGGGGAGGAGAGTATAATGGGGGGACAGAGAAGGGGGGAGGAGCGTATAATGGGGGGGACAGAGAAGGGGGGGAGCGTATAATGGGGGGACAGAGAAGGGGGAGGAGAGTATAATGGGGGGACAGAGAAGGGAGAGGGGAGTATAATGGGGGGACAGAGAAGGGGGAGGAGAGTATAATGGGGGGACAGAGAAGGGGGGGAGCGTATAATGGGGGGACAGAGAAGGGGGAGGGGAGTATAATGGGGGGACAGAGAAGGGGGAGGAGAGTATAATGGGGGGACAGAGAAGGGGAGGAGAGTATAATGGGGGGACAGAGAAGGGGGAGGGGAGTATAATGGGGGGACAGAGAAGGGGGAGGGGAGTATAATGGGGGGACAGAGAAGGGGGGGAGCGTATAATGGGGGGACAGAGAAGGGGGAGGGGAGTATAATGGGGGGACAGAGAAGGGGGAGGGGAGTATAATGGGGGGACAGAGAAGGGGGAGGGGAGTATAATGGGGGGACAGAGAAGGGGGAGGAGAGTATAATGATGTCACAGAGAAGGGGGAGGAGAGTATAATGGGGGGACAGAGAAGGGGGAGGAGAGTATAATGGGGGGACAGAGAAGGGGGAGGAGAGTATAATGATGTCACAGAGAAGGGGGAGGAGAGTATAATGATGTCACAGAGAAGGGGGAGGAGAGTATAATGATGTCACAGAGAAGGGGGAGGAGAGTATAATGATGTCACAGAGAAGGGGGAGGAGCGTATAATGATGTCACAGAGAAGGGGGAGCAGAGTATAATGATGTCACAGAGAAGGGGGAGGAGCGTATAATGATGTCACAGAGAAGGGGGAGGAGCGTATAATGGGGGGACAGAGAAGGGGGAGGAGAGTATAATGGGGGGGACAGAGAAGGGGGAGGAGAGTATAATGGGGGGACAGAGAAGGGGGAGGAGAGTATAATGGGGGGACAGAGAAGGGGGAGGAGAGTATAATGGGGGGGACAGAGAAGGGGGAGGAGAGTATAATGGGGGGACAGAGAAGGGGGAGGGGAGTACAATGGGGGGACAGAGAAGGGGGAGGAGAGTATAATGATGTCACAGAGAAGGGGGAGGAGAGTATAATGATGTCACAGAGAAGGGGGAGGGGAGTATAATGGGGGGACAGAGAAGGGGGAGGAGCGTATAATGAAGGGGGAGGGTCACAGAGAAGTGGGAGGAGCGTATAATGATGTCACAGAGAAGAGAAATGTTCCTCCTCCTCATCGTTGTCCTTCTTTCTGTTGCTCAGATTTCGGGGGAGGAGAGTATAATGGGGGGACAGAGAAGGGGGAGGGGAGTATAATGGGGGGACAGAGAAGGGGGAGGGGAGTATAATGGAGGGGGAGGGTCACAGAGAAGGGGGAGGGGAGTATTATGGGGGGACAGAGAAGGGGGAGGGGAGTATAATGGGGGGACAGAGAAGGGGAGTATTATGGGGGGGGGTCCTCCTCATGGTTGTCCTTTTCTCTAACGCTCTCCTTCTTCCTGTTGCTCAGGTTTCGGGGGAGGGGAAGATGCCGAAGTGCATTGTGGATTATTGCCGGAACTATGCCGGGATGAAGAATAATTTCACCAATGTCATTCTCCACGCTTTCCCCACCTCCTTGGACCGCATTAAGTTGTGGCTCCAAGCCATTGAGCAGAGCGGACAGATCTTCGGGGACCGGGACCAGATGGCCAAGAAGATCTACGAAGGGAAGAAATTCGACTCGTACCGCGTCTGCTCGGAACATTTCACCATCCAGTGTTATTGTGTGACTGCCGAGAAGAGGAGGAGCCTGAAGAAGGAATCCCTTCCCACCGTCTTCGTCAATCGGCACGCCGTGCATGTTTCCACGCAGATCAAGAAGAGGAAGAGGCAGGAGATGCCGAATACCCTGGTAGGTGAGGGGGCACCTCCGACCCCCAGGAGATGCACCCTGGTAGGTGAAGGGGCACCTCCGACCCCCAGGAGATGCTGAATACCCTGGTAGGTGAAGGGGCACCTCTGACCCCCAGGAGATGCTGAATACCCTGGTAGGTGAAGGGGCACCTCCGACCCCCAGGAGATGCTGAATACCCTGGTAGGTGAAGGGGCACCTCCGACCCCCAGGAGATGCACCCTGGTAGGTGAAGGGGCACCTCCGACCCCCAGGAGATGCTGAATACCCTGGTAGGTGAAGGGGCACCTCCGACCCCCAGGACATGCACCCTGGTAGGTGAAGGGGCACCTCCGACCCCCAGGAGATGCTGAATACCCTGATAGGTGAAGGGGCACCTCTGACCCCCAGGAGATGCTGAATACCCTGGTAGGTGAAGGGGCACCTCCGACCCCCAGGAGATGCTGAATACCCTGGTAGGTGACGGGGCACCTCTGACCCCCAGGAGATGCTGAATACCCTGGTAGGTGACGGGGCACCTCTGACCCCCAGGAGATGCTGAATACCCTGGTAGGTGAAGGGGCACCTCTGACCCCCAGGAGATGCACCCTGGTAGGTGAAGGGGCACCTCTGACCCCCAGGAGAAGCTGCATACCCTGGTAGGTGAAGGGGCACCCCCGACCCCCAGGAGAAGCACCCTGGTAGGTGAAGGGGCACCTCTGACCCCCAGGAGATGCTGAATACCCTGGTAGGTGAGGGGGCACCTCCGACCCCCAGGAGATGCACCCTGGTAGGTGAAGTGGCACCTCCGACCCCCAGGAGATGCACCCTGGTAGGTGAAGGGGCACCTCTGACCCCCAGGAGATGCTGAATACCCTGGTAGGTGAAGGGGCACCTCCGACCCTCAGGAGATGCTGAATACCCTGGTAGGTGAAGGGGCACCTCTGACCCCCAGGAGATGCTGAATACCCTGGTAGGTGAAGGGGCACCTCTGACCCCCAGGAGATGCTGAATACCCTGGTAGGTGAAGGGGCACCTCCGACCCCCAGGAGATGCTGAATACCCTGGTAGGTGAAGGGGCACCTCCGACCCCCAGGAGATGCTGAATACCCTGGTAGGTGAAGGGGCACCTCCGACCCCCAGGAGATGCTGAATACCCTGGTAGGTGAAGGGGCACCTCCGACCCCCAGGAGATGCACCCTGGTAGGTGAAGGGGCACCTCCGACCCCCAGGAGATGCACCCTGGTAGGTGAAGGGGCACCTCCGACCCCCAGGCAATGCTGAATACCCTGGTAGGTGAAGGGGCACCTCCGACCCCCAGGAGATGCTGAATACCCTGGTAGGTGAAGGGGCACCTCCGACCCCCAGGAGATGCTGAATACCCTGGTAGGTGAAGGGGCACCTCTGACCCCCAGGAGATGCACCCTGGTAGGTGAAGGGGCACCTCCGACCCCCAGGAGATGCTGAATACCCTGGTAGGTGAAGGGGCACCTCCGACCCCCAGGAGATGCTGAATACCCTGGTAGGTGAAGGGGCACCTCCGACCCCCAGGAGATGCTGAATACCCTGGTAGGTGAAGTGGCACCTCCGACCCCCAGGAGATGCTGAATACCCTGGTAGGTGAAGGGGCACCTCCGACCCCCAGGAGACGCTGAATACCCTGGTAGGTGAAGGGGCACCTCCGACCCTCAGGAGATGCTGAATACCCTGGTAGGTGAAGGGGCACCTCTGACCCCCAGGAGATGCTGAATACCCTGGTAGGTGAAGGGGCACCTCTGACCCCCAGGAGATGCTGAATACCCTGGTAGGTGAAGGGGCACCTCCGACCCCCAGGAGATGCTGAATACCCTGGTAGGTGAAGGGGCACCTCCGACCCCCAGGAGATGCACCCTGGTAGGTGAAGGGGCACCTCCGACCCCCAGGAGATGCTGAATACCCTGGTAGGTGAAGGGGCACCTCCAACCCCCAGGAGATGCTGAATACCCTGGTAGGTGAAGGGGCACCTCTGACCCCCAGGAGATGCTGAATACCCTGGTAGGTGAAGGGGCACCTCCGACCCCCAGGAGATGCTGAATACCCTGGTAGGTGAAGGGGCACCTCCGACCCCCAGGAGATGCACCCTGGTAGGTGAAGGGGCACCTCCGACCCCCAGGAGATGCACCCTGGTAGGTGAAGGGGCACCTCCGACCCCCAGGAAATGCTGAATACCCTGGTAGGTGAAGGGGCACCTCTGACCCCCAGGAGATGCTGAATACCCTGGTAGGTGAAGGGGCACCTCCGACCCCCAGGAGATGCTGAATACCCTGGTAGGTGAAGGGGCACCTCCGACCCCCAGGAGATGCTGAATACCCTGGTAGGTGAAGGGGCACCTCCGACCCCCAGGAGATGCTGAATACCCTGGTAGGTGAAGGGGCACCTCCGACCCCCAGGAGATGCACCCTGGTAGGTGAAGGGGCCCCTCCGACCCCCAGGAGATGCTGAATACCCTGGTAGGTGAAGGGGCACCTCTGACCCCCAGGAGATGCTGAATACCCTGGTAGGTGAAGGGGCACCTCTGACCCCCAGGAGATGCTGAATACCCTGGTAGGTGAAGGGGCACCTCCGACCCCCAGGAGATGCTGAATACCCTGGTAGGTGAAGGGGCACCTCCGACCCCCAGGAGATGCCGAATACCCTGGTAGGTGAAGGGGCACCTCTGACCCCCAGGAGATGCTGAATACCCTGGTAGGTGAAGGGGCACCTCCGACCCCCAGGAGATGCTGAATACCCTGGTAGGTGAAGGGGCACCTCCGACCCCCAGGAGATGCTGAATACCCTGGTAGGTGAAGGGGCACCTCCGACCCCCAGGAGATGCTGAATACCCTGGTAGGTGAAGGGGCACCTCCGACCCCCAGGAGATGCTGAATACCCTGGTAGGTGAAGGGGCACCTCTGACCCCCAGGAGATGCTGAATACCCTGGTAGGTGAAGGGGCACCTCTGACCCCCAGGAGATGCTGAATACCCTGGTAGGTGAAGGGGCACCTCCGACCCCCAGGAGATGCTGAATACCCTGGTAGGTGAAGGGGCACCTCCGACCCCCAGGAGATGCTGAATACCCTGGTAGGTGAAGGGGCACCTCCAACCCCCAGGAGATGCTGAATACCCTGGTAGGTGAAGGGGCACCTCCGACCCCCAGGAGATGCACCCTGGTAGGTGAAGGGGCACCTCCGACCCCCAGGAGATGCTGAATACCCTGGTAGGTGAAGGGGCACCTCTGACCCCCAGGAGATGCTGAATACCCTGGTAGGTGAAGGGGCACCTCCGACCCCCAGGAGATGCTGAATACCCTGGTAGGTGAAGGGGCACCTCCGACCCCCAGGAGATGCACCCTGGTAGGTGAAGGGGCACCTCCGACCCCCAGGAGATGCACCCTGGTAGGTGAAGGGGCACCTCCGACCCCCAGGAAATGCTGAATACCCTGGTAGGTGAAGGGGCACCTCCGACCCCCAGGAGATGCTGAATACCCTGGTAGGTGAAGGGGCACCTCTGACCCCCAGGAGATGCTGAATACCCTGGTAGGTGAAGGGGCACCTCCGACCCCCAGGAGATGCACCCTGGTAGGTGAAGGGGCCCCCCCCCCCCCCCCAGGAGATGCCGAATACCCTGGTAGGTGAAGGGGCACCTCTGACCCCCAGGAGATGCTGAATACCCTGGTAGGTGAAGGGGCACCTCCGACCCCCAGGAGATGCTGAATACCCTGGTAGGTGAAGGGGCACCTCCGACCCCCAGGACATGCACCCTGGTAGGTGAAGGGGCACCTCCGACCCCCAGGAGATGCTGAATACCCTGATAGGTGAAGGGGCACCTCTGACCCCCAGGAGATGCTGAATACCCTGGTAGGTGAAGGGGCACCTCCGACCCCCAGGAGATGCTGAATACCCTGGTAGGTGACGGGGCACCTCTGACCCCCAGGAGATGCTGAATACCCTGGTAGGTGAAGGGGCACCTCCGACCCCCAGGAGACGCTGAATACCCTGGTAGGTGACGGGGCACCTCTGACCCCCAGGAGATGCTGAATACCCTGGTAGGTGAAGGGGCACCTCTGACCCCCAGGAGATGCACCCTGGTAGGTGAAGGGGCACCTCTGACCCCCAGGAGAAGCTGAATACCCTGGTAGGTGAAGGGGCACCTCCGACCCCCAGGAGATGCACCCTGGTAGGTGAAGGGGCACCTCTGACCCCCAGGAGATGCTGAATACCCTGGTAGGTGAGGGGGCACCTCCGACCCCCAGGAGATGCACCCTGGTAGGTGAAGTGGCACCTCCGACCCCCAGGAGATGCACCCTGGTAGGTGAAGGGGCACCTCTGACCCCCAGGAGATGCTGAATACCCTGGTAGGTGAAGGGGCACCTCCGACCCCCAGGAGATGCTGAATACCCTGGTAGGTGAAGGGGCACCTCTGACCCCCAGGAGATGCTGAATACCCTGGTAGGTGAAGGGGCACCTCTGACCCCCAGGAGATGCTGAATACCCTGGTAGGTGAAGGGGCACCTCCGACCCCCAGGAGATGCTGAATACCCTGGTAGGTGAAGGGGCACCTCCGACCCCCAGGAGATGCTGAATACCCTGGTAGGTGAAGGGGCACCTCCGACCCCCAGGAGATGCTGAATACCCTGGTAGGTGAAGGGGCACCTCCGACCCCCAGGAGATGCACCCTGGTAGGTGAAGGGGCACCTCCGACCCCCAGGAGATGCACCCTGGTAGGTGAAGGGGCACCTCCGACCCCCAGGAAATGCTGAATACCCTGGTAGGTGAAGGGGCACCTCCGACCCCCAGGAGATGCTGAATACCCTGGTAGGTGAAGGGGCACCTCCGACCCCCAGGAGATGCTGAATACCCTGGTAGGTGAAGGGGCACCTCTGACCCCCAGGAGATGCACCCTGGTAGGTGAAGGGGCACCTCCGACCCCCAGGAGATGCTGAATACCCTGGTAGGTGAAGGGGCACCTCCGACCCCCAGGAGATACTGAATACCCTGGTAGGTGAAGGGGCACCTCCGACCCCCAGGAGATGCTGAATACCCTGGTAGGTGAAGGGGCACCTCCGACCCCCAGGAGATGCACCCTGGTAGGTGAAGGGGCACCTCCGACCCCCAGGAGATGCTGAATACCCTGGTAGGTGAAGGGGCACCTCCAACCCCCAGGAGATGCTGAATACCCTGGTAGGTGAAGGGGCACCTCTGACCCCCAGGAGATGCTGAATACCCTGGTAGGTGAAGGGGCACCTCCGACCCCCAGGAGATGCTGAATACCCTGGTAGGTGAAGGGGCACCTCCGACCCCCAGGAGATGCACCCTGGTAGGTGAAGGGGCACCTCCGACCCCCAGGAGATGCACCCTGGTAGGTGAAGGGGCACCTCCGACCCCCAGGAAATGCTGAATACCCTGGTAGGTGAAGGGGCACCTCTGACCCCCAGGAGATGCTGAATACCCTGGTAGGTGAAGGGGCACCTCCGACCCCCAGGAGATGCTGAATACCCTGGTAGGTGAAGGGGCACCTCCGACCCCCAGGAGATGCTGAATACCCTGGTAGGTGAAGGGGCACCTCCGACCCCCAGGAGATGCACCCTGGTAGGTGAAGGGGCCCCTCCGACCCCCAGGAGATGCTGAATACCCTGGTAGGTGAAGGGGCACCTCTGACCCCCAGGAGATGCTGAATACCCTGGTAGGTGAAGGGGCACCTCCGACCCCCAGGAGATGCTGAATACCCTGGTAGGTGAAGGGGCACCTCCGACCCCCAGGAGATGCCGAATACCCTGGTAGGTGAAGGGGCACCTCTGACCCCCAGGAGATGCTGAATACCCTGGTAGGTGAAGGGGCACCTCCGACCCCCAGGAGATGCTGAATACCCTGGTAGGTGAAGGGGCACCTCCGACCCCCAGGAGATGCTGAATACCCTGGTAGGTGAAGGGGCACCTCCGACCCCCAGGAGATGCTGAATACCCTGGTAGGTGAAGGGGCACCTCCGACCCCCAGGAGATGCTGAATACCCTGGTAGGTGAAGGGGCACCTCTGACCCCCAGGAGATGCTGAATACCCTGGTAGGTGAAGGGGCACCTCTGACCCCCAGGAGATGCACCCTGGTAGGTGAAGGGGCACCTCCGACCCCCAGGAGATGCTGAATACCCTGGTAGGTGAAGGGGCACCTCCGACCCCCAGGAGATGCTGAATACCCTGGTAGGTGAAGGGGCACCTCCGACCCCCAGGAGATGCTGAATACCCTGGTAGGTGAAGTGGCACCTCCGCCCCCCAGGAGATGCTGAATACCCTGGTAGGTGAAGGGGCACCTCCGACCCCCAGGAGACGCTGAATACCCTGGTAGGTGAAGGGGCACCTCCGACCCCCAGGAGATGCTGAATACCCTGGTAGGTGAAGGGGCACCTCTGACCCCCAGGAGATGCTGAATACCCTGGTAGGTGAAGGGGCACCTCCGACCCCCAGGAGATGCTGAATACCCTGGTAGGTGAAGGGGCACCTCCGACCCCCAGGAGATGCACCCTGGTAGGTGAAGGGGCACCTCCGACCCCCAGGAGATGCTGAATACCCTGGTAGGTGAAGGGGCACCTCCGACCCCCAGGAGATGCTGAATACCCTGGTAGGTGAAGGGGCACCTCCGACCCCCAGGAGATGCTGAATACCCTGGTAGGTGAAGGGGCACCTCTGACCCCCAGGAGATGCTGAATACCCTGGTAGGTGAAGGGGCACCTCTGACCCCCAGGAGATGCTGAATACCCTGGTAGGTGAAGGGGCACCTCCGACCCCCAGGAGATGCTGAATACCCTGGTAGGTGAAGGGGCACCTCCGACCCCCAGGAGATGCTGAATACCCTGGTAGGTGAAGGGGCACCTCCAACCCCCAGGAGATGCTGAATACCCTGGTAGGTGAAGGGGCACCTCCGACCCCCAGGAGATGCACCCTGGTAGGTGAAGGGGCACCTCCGACCCCCAGGAGATGCTGAATACCCTGGTAGGTGAAGGGGCACCTCTGACCCCCAGGAGATGCTGAATACCCTGGTAGGTGAAGGGGCACCTCCGACCCCCAGGAGATGCTGAATACCCTGGTAGGTGAAGGGGCACCTCCGACCCCCAGGAGATGCACCCTGGTAGGTGAAGGGGCACCTCCGACCCCCAGGAGATGCACCCTGGTAGGTGAAGGGGCACCTCCGACCCCCAGGAAATGCTGAATACCCTGGTAGGTGAAGGGGCACCTCCGACCCCCAGGAGATGCTGAATACCCTGGTAGGTGAAGGGGCACCTCTGACCCCCAGGAGATGCTGAATACCCTGGTAGGTGAAGGGGCACCTCCGACCCCCAGGAGATGCACCCTGGTAGGTGAAGGGGCCCCTCCCCCCCCCCCAGGAGATGCCGAATACCCTGGTAGGTGAAGGGGCACCTCTGACCCCCAGGAGATGCTGAATACCCTGGTAGGTGAAGGGGCACCTCCGACCCCCAGGAGACGCTGAATACCCTGGTAGGTGAAGGGGCACCTCCGACCCCCAGGACATGCACCCTGGTAGGTGATGGGGCACCTCCGACCCCCAGGAGATGCTGAATACCCTGATAGGTGAAGGGGCACCTCTGACCCCCAGGAGATGCTGAATACCCTGGTAGGTGAAGGGGCACCTCCGACCCCCAGGAGATGCTGAATACCCTGGTAGGTGAAGGGGCACCTCTGACCCCCAGGAGATGCTGAATACCCTGGTAGGTGACGGGGCACCTCTGACCCCCAGGAGATGCTGAATACCCTGGTAGGTGAAGGGGCACCTCTGACCCCCAGGAGATGCACCCTGGTAGGTGAAGGGGCACCTCTGACCCCCAGGAGAAGCTGAATACCCTGGTAGGTGAAGGGGCACCTCCGACCCCCAGGAGATGCACCCTGGTAGGTGAAGGGGCACCTCTGACCCCCAGGAGATGCTGAATACCCTGGTAGGTGAGGGGGCACCTCCGACCCCCAGGAGATGCACCCTGGTAGGTGAAGCGGCACCTCCGACCCCCAGGAGATGCACCCTGGTAGGTGAAGGGGCACCTCTGACCCCCAGGAGATGCTGAATACCCTGGTAGGTGAAGGGGCACCTCCGACCCCCAGGAGATGCTGAATACCCTGGTAGGTGAAGGGGCACCTCTGACCCCCAGGAGATGCTGAATACCCTGGTAGGTGAAGGGGCACCTCTGACCCCCAGGAGATGCTGAATACCCTGGTAGGTGAAGGGGCACCTCCGACCCCCAGGAGATGCTGAATACCCTGGTAGGTGAAGGGGCACCTCCGACCCCCAGGAGATGCTGAATACCCTGGTAGGTGAAGGGGCACCTCCGACCCCCAGGAGATGCTGAATACCCTGGTAGGTGAAGGGGCACCTCCGACCCCCAGGAGATGCACCCTGGTAGGTGAAGGGGCACCTCCGACCCCCAGGAGATGCACCCTGGTAGGTGAAGGGGCACCTCCGACCCCCAGGAAATGCTGAATACCCTGGTAGGTGAAGGGGCACCTCCGACCCCCAGGAGATGCTGAATACCCTGGTAGGTGAAGGGGCACCTCCGACCCCCAGGAGATGCTGAATACCCTGGTAGGTGAAGGGGCACCTCTGACCCCCAGGAGATGCACCCTGGTAGGTGAAGGGGCACCTCCGACCCCCAGGAGATGCTGAATACCCTGGTAGGTGAAGGGGCACCTCCGACCCCCAGGAGATACTGAATACCCTGGTAGGTGAAGGGGCACCTCCGACCCCCAGGAGATGCTGAATACCCTGGTAGGTGAAGTGGCACCTCCGACCCCCAGGAGATGCTGAATACCCTGGTAGGTGAAGGGGCACCTCTGACCCCCAGGAGATGCTGAATACCCTGGTAGGTGAAGGGGCACCTCTCACCCCCAGGAGATGCTGAATACCCTGGTAGGTGAAGGGGCACCTCCGACCCCCAGGAGATGCTGAATACCCTGGTAGGTGAAGGGGCACCTCCGACCCCCAGGAGATGCACCCTGGTAGGTGAAGGGGCACCTCCGACCCCCAGGAGATGCTGAATACCCTGGTAGGTGAAGGGGCACCTCCAACCCCCAGGAGATGCTGAATACCCTGGTAGGTGAAGGGGCACCTCTGACCCCCAGGAGATGCTGAATACCCTGGTAGGTGAAGGGGCACCTCCGACCCCCAGGAGATGCTGAATACCCTGGTAGGTGAAGGGGCACCTCCGACCCCCAGGAGATGCACCCTGGTAGGTGAAGGGGCACCTCCGACCCCCAGGAGATGCACCCTGGTAGGTGAAGGGGCACCTCCGACCCCCAGGAAATGCTGAATACCCTGGTAGGTGAAGGGGCACCTCTGACCCCCAGGAGATGCTGAATACCCTGGTAGGTGAAGGGGCACCTCCGACCCCCAGGAGATGCTGAATACCCTGGTAGGTGAAGGGGCACCTCCGACCCCCAGGAGATGCTGAATACCCTGGTAGGTGAAGGGGCACCTCCGACCCCCAGGAGATGCACCCTGGTAGGTGAAGGGGCCCCTCCGACCCCCAGGAGATGCTGAATACCCTGGTAGGTGAAGGGGCACCTCTGACCCCCAGGAGATGCTGAATACCCTGGTAGGTGAAGGGGCACCTCCGACCCCCAGGAGATGCTGAATACCCTGGTAGGTGAAGGGGCACCTCCGACCCCCAGGAGATGCCGAATACCCTGGTAGGTGAAGGGGCACCTCTGACCCCCAGGAGATGCTGAATACCCTGGTAGGTGAAGGGGCACCTCCGACCCCCAGGAGATGCTGAATACCCTGGTAGGTGAAGGGGCACCTCCGACCCCCAGGAGATGCTGAATACCCTGGTAGGTGAAGGGGCACCTCCGACCCCCAGGAGATGCTGAATACCCTGGTAGGTGAAGGGGCACCTCCGACCCCCAGGAGATGCTGAATACCCTGGTAGGTGAAGGGGCACCTCTGACCCCCAGGAGATGCTGAATACCCTGGTAGGTGAAGGGGCACCTCTGACCCCCAGGAGATGCACCCTGGTAGGTGAAGGGGCACCTCCGACCCCCAGGAGATGCTGAATACCCTGGTAGGTGAAGGGGCACCTCCGACCCCCAGGAGATGCTGAATACCCTGGTAGGTGAAGGGGCACCTCCGACCCCCAGGAGATGCTGAATACCCTGGTAGGTGAAGTGGCACCTCCGACCCCCAGGAGATGCTGAATACCCTGGTAGGTGAAGGGGCACCTCCGACCCCCAGGAGACGCTGAATACCCTGGTAGGTGAAGGGGCACCTCCGACCCCCAGGAGATGCTGAATACCCTGGTAGGTGAAGGGGCACCTCTGACCCCCAGGAGATGCTGAATACCCTGGTAGGTGAAGGGGCACCTCCGACCCCCAGGAGATGCTGAATACCCTGGTAGGTGAAGGGGCACCTCCGACCCCCAGGAGATGCACCCTGGTAGGTGAAGGGGCACCTCCGACCCCCAGGAGATGCTGAATACCCTGGTAGGTGAAGGGGCACCTCCGACCCCCAGGAGATGCTGAATACCCTGGTAGGTGAAGGGGCACCTCCGACCCCCAGGAGATGCTGAATACCCTGGTAGGTGAAGGGGCACCTCTGACCCCCAGGAGATGCTGAATACCCTGGTAGGTGAAGGGGCACCTCTGACCCCCAGGAGATGCTGAATACCCTGGTAGGTGAAGGGGCACCTCCGACCCCCAGGAGATGCTGAATACCCTGGTAGGTGAAGGGGCACCTCCGACCCCCAGGAGATGCTGAATACCCTGGTAGGTGAAGGGGCACCTCCAACCCCCAGGAGATGCTGAATACCCTGGTAGGTGAAGGGGCACCTCTGACCCCCAGGAGATGCTGAATACCCTGGTAGGTGAAGGGGCACCTCCGACCCCCAGGAGATGCTGAATACCCTGGTAGGTGAAGGGGCACCTCCGACCCCCAGGAGATGCACCCTGGTAGGTGAAGGGGCACCTCCGACCCCCAGGAGATGCACCCTGGTAGGTGAAGGGGCACCTCCGACCCCCAGGAAATGCTGAATACCCTGGTAGGTGAAGGGGCACCTCCGACCCCCAGGAGATGCTGAATACCCTGGTAGGTGAAGGGGCACCTCTGACCCCCAGGAGATGCTGAATACCCTGGTAGGTGAAGGGGCACCTCCGACCCCCAGGAGATGCACCCTGGTAGGTGAAGGGGCCCCTCCCCCCCCCCCAGGAGATGCCGAATACCCTGGTAGGTGAAGGGGCACCTCTGACCCCCAGGAGATGCTGAATACCCTGGTAGGTGAAGGGGCACCTCCGACCCCCAGGAGATGCTGAATACCCTGGTAGGTGAAGGGGCACCTCCGACCCCCAGGAGATGCTGAATACCCTGGTAGGTGAAGGGGCACCTCCGACCCCCAGGAGATGCTGAATACCCTGGTAGGTGAAGGGGCACCTCTGACCCCCAGGAGATGCTGAATACCCTGGTAGGTGAAGGGGCACCTCCGACCCCCAGGAGATGCTGAATACCCTGGTAGGTGAAGGGGCACCTCTGACCCCCAGGAGATGCTGAATACCCTGGTAGGTGAAGGGGCACCTCTGACCCCCAGGAGATGCACCCTGGTAGGTGAAGGGGCACCTCCGACCCCCAGGAGATGCTGAATACCCTGGTAGGTGAAGGGGCACCTCCGACCCCCAGGACATGCACCCTGGTAGGTGAAGGGGCACCTCCGACCCCCAGGAGATGCTGAATACCCTGATAGGTGAAGGGGCACCTCTGACCCCCAGGAGATGCTGAATACCCTGGTAGGTGAAGGGGCACCTCCGACCCCCAGGAGATGCTGAATACCCTGGTAGGTGACGGGGCACCTCTGACCCCCAGGAGATGCTGAATACCCTGGTAGGTGACGGGGCACCTCTGACCCCCAGGAGATGCTGAATACCCTGGTAGGTGAAGGGGCACCTCTGACCCCCAGGAGATGCACCCTGGTAGGTGAAGGGGCACCTCTGACCCCCAGGAGAAGCTGAATACCCTGGTAGGTGAAGGGGCACCTCCGACCCCCAGGAGATGCACCCTGGTAGGTGAAGGGGCACCTCTGACCCCCAGGAGATGCTGAATACCCTGGTAGGTGAGGGGGCACCTCCGACCCCCAGGAGATGCTGAATACCCTGGTAGGTGAAGGGGCACCTCTGACCCCCAGGAGATGCACCCTGGTAGGTGAAGTGGCACCTCCGACCCCCAGGAGATGCTGAATACCCTGGTAGGTGAAGGGGCACCTCTGACCCCCAGGAGATGCTGAATACCCTGGTAGGTGAAGGGGCACCTCCGACCCCCAGGAGATGCTGAATACCCTGGTAGGTGAAGGGGCACCTCTGACCCCCAGGAGATGCTGAATACCCTGGTAGGTGAAGGGGCACCTCTGACCCCCAGGAGATGCTGAATACCCTGGTAGGTGAAGGGGCACCTCCGACCCCCAGGAGATGCTGAATACCCTGGTAGGTGAAGGGGCACCTCCGACCCCCAGGAGATGCTGAATACCCTGGTAGGTGAAGGGGCACCTCCGACCCCCAGGAGATGCTGAATACCCTGGTAGGTGAAGGGGCACCTCCGACCCCCAGGAGATGCACCCTGGTAGGTGAAGGGGCACCTCCGACCCCCAGGAGATGCACCCTGGTAGGTGAAGGGGCACCTCCGACCCCCAGGAAATGCTGAATACCCTGGTAGGTGAAGGGGCACCTCCGACCCCCAGGAGATGCTGAATACCCTGGTAGGTGAAGGGGCACCTCCGACCCCCAGGAGATGCTGAATACCCTGGTAGGTGAAGGGGCACCTCTGACCCCCAGGAGATGCACCCTGGTAGGTGAAGGGGCACCTCCGACCCCCAGGAGATGCTGAATACCCTGGTAGGTGAAGGGGCACCTCCGACCCCCAGGAGATGCTGAATACCCTGGTAGGTGAAGGGGCACCTCCGACCCCCAGGAGATGCTGAATACCCTGGTAGGTGAAGTGGCACCTCCGACCCCCAGGAGATGCTGAATACCCTGGTAGGTGAAGGGGCACCTCCGACCCCCAGGAGACGCTGAATACCCTGGTAGGTGAAGGGGCACCTCCGACCCTCAGGAGATGCTGAATACCCTGGTAGGTGAAGGGGCACCTCTGACCCCCAGGAGATGCTGAATACCCTGGTAGGTGAAGGGGCACCTCTGACCCCCAGGAGATGCTGAATACCCTGGTAGGTGAAGGGGCACCTCCGACCCCCAGGAGATGCTGAATACCCTGGTAGGTGAAGGGGCACCTCCGACCCCCAGGAGATGCACCCTGGTAGGTGAAGGGGCACCTCCGACCCCCAGGAGATGCTGAATACCCTGGTAGGTGAAGGGGCACCTCCAACCCCCAGGAGATGCTGAATACCCTGGTAGGTGAAGGGGCACCTCTGACCCCCAGGAGATGCTGAATACCCTGGTAGGTGAAGGGGCACCTCCGACCCCCAGGAGATGCTGAATACCCTGGTAGGTGAAGGGGCACCTCCGACCCCCAGGAGATGCACCCTGGTAGGTGAAGGGGCACCTCCGACCCCCAGGAGATGCACCCTGGTAGGTGAAGGGGCACCTCCGACCCCCAGGAAATGCTGAATACCCTGGTAGGTGAAGGGGCACCTCTGACCCCCAGGAGATGCTGAATACCCTGGTAGGTGAAGGGGCACCTCCGACCCCCAGGAGATGCTGAATACCCTGGTAGGTGAAGGGGCACCTCCGACCCCCAGGAGATGCTGAATACCCTGGTAGGTGAAGGGGCACCTCCGACCCCCAGGAGATGCACCCTGGTAGGTGAAGGGGCCCCTCCGACCCCCAGGAGATGCTGAATACCCTGGTAGGTGAAGGGGCACCTCTGACCCCCAGGAGATGCTGAATACCCTGGTAGGTGAAGGGGCACCTCTGACCCCCAGGAGATGCTGAATACCCTGGTAGGTGAAGGGGCACCTCCGACCCCCAGGAGATGCTGAATACCCTGGTAGGTGAAGGGGCACCTCCGACCCCCAGGAGATGCCGAATACCCTGGTAGGTGAAGGGGCACCTCTGACCCCCAGGAGATGCTGAATACCCTGGTAGGTGAAGGGGCACCTCCGACCCCCAGGAGATGCTGAATACCCTGGTAGGTGAAGGGGCACCTCCGACCCCCAGGAGATGCTGAATACCCTGGTAGGTGAAGGGGCACCTCCGACCCCCAGGAGATGCTGAATACCCTGGTAGGTGAAGGGGCACCTCCGACCCCCAGGAGATGCTGAATACCCTGGTAGGTGAAGGGGCACCTCTGACCCCCAGGAGATGCTGAATACCCTGGTAGGTGAAGGGGCACCTCTGACCCCCAGGAGATGCACCCTGGTAGGTGAAGGGGCACCTCCGACCCCCAGGAGATGCTGAATACCCTGGTAGGTGAAGGGGCACCTCCGACCCCCAGGAGATGCTGAATACCCTGGTAGGTGAAGGGGCACCTCCGACCCCCAGGAGATGCTGAATACCCTGGTAGGTGAAGTGGCACCTCCGACCCCCAGGAGATGCTGAATACCCTGGTAGGTGAAGGGGCACCTCCGACCCCCAGGAGACGCTGAATACCCTGGTAGGTGAAGGGGCACCTCCGACCCCCAGGAGATGCTGAATACCCTGGTAGGTGAAGGGGCACCTCTGACCCCCAGGAGATGCTGAATACCCTGGTAGGTGAAGGGGCACCTCCGACCCCCAGGAGATGCTGAATACCCTGGTAGGTGAAGGGGCACCTCCGACCCCCAGGAGATGCACCCTGGTAGGTGAAGGGGCACCTCCGACCCCCAGGAGATGCTGAATACCCTGGTAGGTGAAGGGGCACCTCCGACCCCCAGGAGATGCTGAATACCCTGGTAGGTGAAGGGGCACCTCCGACCCCCAGGAGATGCTGAATACCCTGGTAGGTGAAGGGGCACCTCTGACCCCCAGGAGATGCTGAATACCCTGGTAGGTGAAGGGGCACCTCTGACCCCCAGGAGATGCTGAATACCCTGGTAGGTGAAGGGGCACCTCCGACCCCCAGGAGATGCTGAATACCCTGGTAGGTGAAGGGGCACCTCCGACCCCCAGGAGATGCTGAATACCCTGGTAGGTGAAGGGGCACCTCCAACCCCCAGGAGATGCTGAATACCCTGGTAGGTGAAGGGGCACCTCTGACCCCCAGGAGATGCTGAATACCCTGGTAGGTGAAGGGGCACCTCCGACCCCCAGGAGATGCTGAATACCCTGGTAGGTGAAGGGGCACCTCCGACCCCCAGGAGATGCACCCTGGTAGGTGAAGGGGCACCTCCGACCCCCAGGAGATGCACCCTGGTAGGTGAAGGGGCACCTCCGACCCCCAGGAAATGCTGAATACCCTGGTAGGTGAAGGGGCACCTCCGACCCCCAGGAGATGCTGAATACCCTGGTAGGTGAAGGGGCACCTCCGACCCCCAGGAGATGCACCCTGGTAGGTGAAGGGGCCCCTCCCCCCCCCCCAGGAGATGCCGAATACCCTGGTAGGTGAAGGGGCACCTCTGACCCCCAGGAGATGCTGAATACCCTGGTAGGTGAAGGGGCACCTCCGACCCCCAGGAGATGCTGAATACCCTGGTAGGTGAAGGGGCACCTCCGACCCCCAGGAGATGCTGAATACCCTGGTAGGTGAAGGGGCACCTCCGACCCCCAGGAGATGCTGAATACCCTGGTAGGTGAAGGGGCACCTCCGACCCCCAGGAGATGCTGAATACCCTGGTAGGTGAAGGGGCACCTCTGACCCCCAGGAGATGCTGAATACCCTGGTAGGTGAAGGGGCACCTCCGACCCCCAGGAGATGCTGAATACCCTGGTAGGTGAAGGGGCACCTCTGACCCCCAGGAGATGCTGAATACCCTGGTAGGTGAAGTGGCACCTCCGACCCCCAGGAGATGCTGAATACCCTGGTAGGTGAAGGGGCACCTCCGACCCCCAGGAGACGCTGAATACCCTGGTAGGTGAAGGGGCACCTCCGACCCTCAGGAGATGCTGAATACCCTGGTAGGTGAAGTGGCACCTCCGACCCCCAGGAGATGCTGAATACCCTGGTAGGTGAAGGGGCACCTCCGACCCCCAGGAGATGCTGAATACCCTGGTAGGTGAAGGGGCACCTCCGACCCCCCAGGAGATGCACCCTGGTAGGTGAAGGGGCACCTCCGACCCCCAGGAGATGCTGAATACCCTGGTAGGTGAAGGGGCACCTCTGACCCCCAGGAGATGCTGAATACCCTGGTAGGTGAAGGGGCACCTCTGACCCCCAGGAGATGCTGAAAACCCTGGTAGGTGAAGGGGCACCTCCGACCCCCAGGAGATGCTGAATACCCTGGTAGGTGAAGGGGCACCTCCGACCCCCAGGAGATGCACCCTGGTAGGTGAAGGGGCACCTCCGACCCCAGGAGATGCTGAATACCCTGGTAGGTGAAGGGGCACCTCCAACCCCCAGGAGATGCTGAATACCCTGGTAGGTGAAGGGGCACCTCTGACCCCCAGGAGATGCTGAATACCCTGGTAGGTGAAGGGGCACCTCCGACCCCCAGGAGATGCTGAATACCCTGGTAGGTGAAGTGGCACCTCCGACCCCCAGGAGATGCACCCTGGTAGGTGAAGGGGCACCTCCGACCCCCAGGAAATGCTGAATACCCTGGTAGGTGAAGGGGCACCTCCGACCCCCAGGAGATGCTGAATACCCTGGTAGGTGAAGGGGCACCTCCGACCCCCAGGAGATGCACCCTGGTAGGTGAAGGGGCCCCTCCCCCCCCCCAGGAGATGCCGAATACCCTGGTAGGTGAAGGGGCACCTCTGACCCCCAGGAGATGCTGAATACCCTGGTAGGTGAAGGGGCACCTCTGACCCCCAGGAGACGCTGAATACCCTGGTAGGTGAAGGGGCACCTCTGACCCCCAGGAGATGCTGAATACCCTGGTAGGTGAAGGGGCACCTCCGACCCCCAGGAGATGCTGAATACCCTGGTAGGTGAAGGGGCACCTCTGACCCCCAGGAGATGCTGAATACCCTGGTAGGTGAAGGGGCACCTCCGACCCCCAGGAGATGCTGAATACCCTGGTAGGTGAAGGGGCACCTCCGACCCCCAGGAGATGCACCCTGGTAGGTGAAGGGGCACCTCTGACCCCCAGGAGATGCTGAATACCCTGGTAGGTGAAGGGGCACCTCCGACCCCCAGGAGATGCACCCTGGTAGGTGAAGGGGCACCTCCGACCCCCAGGAGATGCTGAATACCCTGGTAGGTGAAGGGGCACCTCTGACCCCCAGGAGATGCTGAATACCCTGGTAGGTGAAGGGGCACCTCTGACCCCCAGGAGATGCACCCTGGTAGGTGAAGGGGCACCTCTGACCCCCCAGAAGATGCTGAATACCCTGGTAGGTGAAGGGGCACCTCTGACCCCCAGGAGATGCTGAATACCCTGGTAGGTGAAGGGGCACCTCCGACCCCCAGGAGATGCACCCTGGTAGGTGAAGGGGCACCTCTGACCCCCAGGAGATGCTGAATACCCTGGTAGGTGAAGGGGCACCTCCGCCCCCCAGGAGATGCTGAATACCCTGGTAGGTGAAGGGGCACCTCCGACCCCCAGGAGATGCTGAATACCCTGGTAGGTGAAGGGGCACCTCCGACCCCAGGAGATGCTGAATACCCTGGTAGGTGAAGGGGCACCTCCGACCCCCAGGAGATGCTGAATACCCTGATAGGTGAAGGGGCACCTCTGACCCCCAGGAGATGCTGAATACCCTGGTAGGTGAAGGGGCACCTCCGACCCCCAGGAGATGCTGAATACCCTGGTAGGTGAAGGGGCACCTCTGACCCCCAGGAGATGCACCCTGGTAGGTGAAGGGGCACCTCTGACCCCCAGGAGATGCTGAATACCCTGGTAGGTGAAGGGGCACCTCTGACCCCCAGGAGATGCTGAATACCCTGGTAGGTGAAGGGGCACCTCTGACCCCCAGGAGATGCACCCTGGTAGGTGAAGGGGCACCTCCGACCCCCAGGAGATGCTGAATACCCTGGTAGGTGAAGGGGCACCTCCGACCCCCAGGAGATGCTGAATACCCTGGTAGGTGAAGGGGCACCTCCGACCCCCAGGAGATGCTGAATACCCTGGTAGGTGAAGGGGCACCTCTGACCCCCAGGAGATGCTGAATACCCTGGTAGGTGAAGGGGCACCTCTGACCCCCAGGAGATGCTGAATACCCTGGTAGGTGAAGGGGCACCTCCGACCCCCAGGAGATGCTGAATACCCTGGTAGGTGAAGTGGCACCTCCGACCCCCAGGAGATGCTGAATACCCTGGTAGGTGAAGGGGCACCTCCGACCCCCAGGAGATGCTGAATACCCTGGTAGGTGAAGGGGCACCTCCGACCCCCAGGAGATGCACCCTGGTAGGTGAAGGGGCACCTCCGACCCCCAGGAGATGCTGAATACCCTGGTAGGTGAAGGGGCACCTCCAACCCCCAGGAGATGCTGAATACCCTGGTAGGTGAAGGGGCACCTCTGACCCCCCAGGAGATGCTGAATACCCTGGTAGGTGAAGGGGCACCTCCGACCCCCAGGAGATGCTGAATACCCTGGTAGGGGAAGGGGCACCTCCGACCCCCAGGAGATGCACCCTGGTAGGTGAAGGGGCACCTCCGACCCCCAGGAGATGCTGAATACCCTGGTAGGTGAAGGGGCACCTCCGACCCCCAGGAGATGCTGAATACCCTGGTAGGTGAAGGGGCACCTCCGACCCCCAGGAGATGCACCCTGGTAGGTGAAGGGGCCCCTCCCCCCCCCCAGGAGATGCCGAATACCCTGGTAGGTGAAGGGGCACCTCTGACCCCCAGGAGATGCTGAATACCCTGGTAGGTGAAGGGGCACCTCCGACCCCCAGGAGATGCTGAATACCCTGGTAGGTGAAGGGGCACCTCCGACCCCCAGGAGATGCACCCTGGTAGGTGAAGGGGCACCTCTGACCCCCAGGAGATGCTGAATACCCTGGTAGGTGAAGGGGCACCTCCGACCCCCAGGAGATGCACCCTGGTAGGTGAAGGGGCACCTCCGACCCCCAGGAGATGCTGAATACCCTGGTAGGTGAAGGGGCACCTCTGACCCCCAGGAGATGCTGAATACCCTGGTAGGTGAAGGGGCACCTCCGACCCCCAGGAGATGCACCCTGGTAGGTGAAGGGGCACCTCTGACCCCCCAGAAGATGCTGAATACCCTGGTAGGTGAAGGGGCACCTCTGACCCCCAGGAGATGCTGAATACCCTGGTAGGTGAAGGGGCACCTCCGACCCCCAGGAGATGCACCCTGGTAGGTGAAGGGGCACCTCTGACCCCCAGGAGATGCTGAATACCCTGGTAGGTGAAGGGGCACCTCCGACCCCCAGGAGATGCTGAATACCCTGGTAGGTGAAGGGGCACCTCCGACCCCCAGGAGATGCTGAATACCCTGGTAGGTGAAGGGGCACCTCCGACCCCCAGGAGATGCACCCTGGTAGGTGAAGGGGCACCTCTGACCCCCAGGAGATGCTGAATACCCTGGTAGGTGAGGGGGCACCTCCGACCCCCAGGAGATGCCGAATACCCTGGTAGGTGAAGGGGCACCTCTGACCCCCAGGAGATGCTGAATACCCTGATAGGTGAAGGGGCACCTCTGACCCCCAGGAGATGCTGAATACCCTGGTAGGTGAAGGGGCACCTCCGACCCCCAGGAGATGCTGAATACCCTGGTAGGTGAAGGGGCACCTCTGACCCCCAGGAGATGCTGAATACCCTGGTAGGTGAAGGGGCACCTCTGACCCCCAGGAGATGCTGAATACCCTGGTAGGTGAAGGGGCACCTCCGACCCCCAGGAGATGCTGAATACCCTGGTAGGTGAAGGGGCACCTCCGACCCCCAGGAGATGCTGAATACCCTGGTAGGTGAAGGGGCACCTCTGACCCCCAGGAGATGCACCCTGGTAGGTGAAGGGGCACCTCCGACCCCCAGGAGATGCTGAATACCCTGGTAGGTGAAGGGGCACCTCCGACCCCCAGGAGATGCTGAATACCCTGGTAGGTGAAGGGGCACCTCCGACCCCCAGGAGATGCTGAATACCCTGGTAGGTGAAGTGGCACCTCCGCCCCCCAGGAGATGCTGAATACCCTGGTAGGTGAAGGGGCACCTCCGACCCCCAGGAGATGCTGAATACCCTGGTAGGTGAAGGGGCACCTCCGACCCCCAGGAGATGCACCCTGGTAGGTGAAGGGGCACCTCCGACCCCCAGGAGATGCACCCTGGTAGGTGAAGGGGCACCTCCGACCCCCAGGAAATGCTGAATACCCTGGTAGGTGAAGGGGCACCTCCGACCCCCAGGAGATGCTGAATACCCTGGTAGGTGAAGGGGCACCTCTGACCCCCAGGAGATGCTGAATACCCTGGTAGGTGAAGGGGCACCTCCGACCCCCAGGAGATGCTGAATACCCTGGTAGGTGAAGGGGCACCTCTGACCCCCAGGAGATGCACCCTGGTAGGTGAAGGGGCACCTCCGACCCCCAGGAGATGCTGAATACCCTGGTAGGTGAAGGGGCACCTCCGACCCCCAGGAGATGCTGAATACCCTGGTAGGTGAAGGGGCACCTCCGACCCCCAGGAGATGCACCCTGGTAGGTGAAGGGGCCCCTCCCCCCCCCCCAGGAGATGCCGAATACCCTGGTAGGTGAAGGGGCACCTCTGACCCCCAGGAGATGCTGAATACCCTGGTAGGTGAAGGGGCACCTCCGACCCCCAGGAGATGCTGAATACCCTGGTAGGTGAAGGGGCACCTCCGACCCCCAGGAGATGCACCCTGGTAGGTGAAGGGGCACCTCTGACCCCCAGGAGATGCTGAATACCCTGGTAGGTGAAGGGGCACCTCCGACCCCCAGGAGATGCACCCTGGTAGGTGAAGGGGCACCTCCGACCCCCAGGAGATGCTGAATACCCTGGTAGGTGAAGGGGCACCTCTGACCCCCAGGAGATGCTGAATACCCTGGTAGGTGAAGGGGCACCTCCGACCCCCAGGAGATGCACCCTGGTAGGTGAAGGGGCACCTCTGACCCCCCAGAAGATGCTGAATACCCTGGTAGGTGAAGGGGCACCTCTGACCCCCAGGAGATGCTGAATACCCTGGTAGGTGAAGGGGCACCTCCGACCCCCAGGAGATGCACCCTGGTAGGTGAAGGGGCACCTCTGACCCCCAGGAGATGCTGAATACCCTGGTAGGTGAAGGGGCACCTCCGACCCCCAGGAGATGCTGAATACCCTGGTAGGTGAAGGGGCACCTCCGACCCCCAGGAGATGCTGAATACCCTGGTAGGTGAAGGGGCACCTCCGACCCCCAGGAGATGCCGAATACCCTGGTAGGTGAAGGGGCACCTCCGACCCCCAGGAGATGCTGAATACCCTGATAGGTGAAGGGGCACCTCTGACCCCCAGGAGATGCTGAATACCCTGGTAGGTGAAGGGGCACCTCCGACCCCCAGGAGATGCACCCTGGTAGGTGAAGGGGCACCTCCGACCCCCAGGAGATGCTGAATACCCTGGTAGGTGAAGGGGCACCTCCGACCCCCAGGAGATGCTGAATACCCTGTGTAACGGACATATGCATGCTGCCGAGACAGTTATAATCTTCGTGCAGGGGGACTACAAGGAACTGCATGGCTTGTCACAATTGGATGTACCACATTGTATTCTGAGCTCAAAGGGTTAATTGGACAAGTCTCTTTTCATTGCTGAATGCTAATGTTCCCTTCGCATAGATAATGAACTCTCTCTTGTGTAGGTAAACAGCCCCCCTGTGAGGTGTCTGCTGATGGGGATTATGTGTGAGTGATAATTGTTTTAAAGGTTAATTGAATTCTATGTGCCTGGCCAGGAAATGTTAAGTGGGGTGCGGTGCCGAAGCGTCTAGAGACTGGTCAAGTGATTAATTCAAGGAGATGTCATTGTTTCAGGGGGTCTGTGTTGAAGCCCCCTACTGGGAAAAGGGGAGGGCGGAAACTGTCATTGTTCTTGTAACAGTTGTAAGCAGATATAAGCAGGTGAAATATGCCAAATAAAGTCAGTCTGCTTGACTCTGCAAACGTAGCCCGTCTCGTTTCTTGGAAGGGCGTTCGATGGGATACACCGGCGGTACCTGCATATCGCAGCTTGCCAGGGAAAAGGACGTCTCCAACGGCTGAGACCCTCACTACCAGTGGGTAGCCGTTACACCCTGGTAGGTGAAGGGGCACCTTATGTGACAGCGCGCGGCAGGAAACACACAGCTTTTGAACTGAAAGCTGTGATCAACCAGGCGGCGGCGGCTCTCCTCTCTCTTCCCTCTCTCTGCCTGCACAGGTAGGCTGCACTGGGGACAGACACACACCGGCTGGCTGCACTGAGGACACAGGCAGGCTGCATCTGATGGGCACTGGTGAGGCTGCATTGATCTCTTATATCATGTCCGCAGTCTCTGACCATCTCCTGTACCATGTCCCCAGTCTCTGACATCTCCTGTACCATGTCCCCAGTCTCTGACCCTCTCCTGTACCATGTCCCCAGTCTCTGACCATCTCCTGTACCATGTCCCCAGTCTCTGACCCTCTCCTGTACCATGTCCCCAGTCTCTGACCATCTCCTGTACCATGTCCCCAGTCTCTGACCCTCTCCTGTACCATGTCCCCAGTCTCTGACCATCTCCTGTGCCATGTCCCCAATCTCTGACCATCTCCTGTACCATGTCCCCAGTCTCTGACCATCTCCTGTGCCATGTCCCCAATCTCTGACCATCTCCTGTACCATGTCCCCAGTCTCTGATCATCTCCTGTACCATGTCCCCAGTCTCTGACCATCTCCTGTACCATGTCCCCAGTCTCTGACCATCTCCTGTACCATGTCCCCAGTCTCTGACCATCTCCTGTGCCATGTCCCCAGTCTCTGACCATCTCCTGTATCATGTCCCCAGTTTCTGACCATCTCCTGTACCATGCCCCCAGTCTCTGATCATCTCCTGTATGTCCCCAGTCTCTGACCATCTCCTTGCCATGTCCCCAGTCTCTGACCATCTCCTGTGCCATGTCCCCAGTCTCTGACCATCTCCTGTGCCATGTCCCCAGTCTCTGACCATCTCCTGTGCCATGTCCCTAGTCTCTGACCATCTCTTGTATTATGTCCCCAGTCTCTGACCATCTCCTGTACCATGTCCCCAGTCTCTGACCATCTCCTGTACCATGTCCCCAGTCTCTGACCATCTCCTGTACCATGTCCCCAGTCTCTGACCATCTCCTGTGCCATGTCCCCAGTCTCTGACCATCTCCTGTATCATGTCCCCAGTCTCTGACCATCTCCTGTACCATGTCCCCAGTCTCTGACCATCTCCTGTGCCATGTCCCCAGTCTCTGACCATCTCCTGTACCATGTCCCCAGTCTCTGACCATCTCCTGTACCATGTCCCCAGTCTCTGACCATCTCCTGTGCCATGTCCCCAGTCTCTGACCATCTCCTGTGCCATGTCCCCAATCTCTGACCATCTCCTGTGCCATGTCCCCAGTCTCTGACCATCTCCTGTACCATGTCCCCAGTCTCTGACCATCTCCTGTACCATGTCCCCAATCTCTGACCATCTCCTGTGCCATGTCCCCAGTCTCTGACCATCTCCTGTATCATGTCCCCAGTCTCTGACCATCTCCTGTACCATGTCCCCAGTCTCTGACCATCTCCTGTGCCATGTCCCCAGTCTCTGACCATCACCTGTGCCATGTCCCCAGTCTCTGACCATCTCCTGTACCATGTCCCCAGTCTCTGACCATCTCCTGTATCATGTCCCCAGTCTCTGACCATCTCCTGTGCCATGTCCCCAGTCTCTGACCATCTCCTGTGCCATGTCCCCAGTCTCTGACCATCTCCTGTGCCATGTCCCCAGTCTCTGACCATCACCTGTACTATGTCCTCAGTCTCTGATCATCTCCTGTATTATGTCCTCAGTCTCTGATCATCTCCTGTATTATGTCCTCAGTCTCTGACCATCTCCTGTACCATGTCCCCAGTCTCTGACATCTCCTGTATTATGTCTGCAGTCTCTGATCATCTCCTGTACTATGTCTGCAGTCTCTGATCATCTCCTGTACTATGTCTGCAGTCTCTGACATCTCCTGTACCATGTCCCCAGTCTCTGACCATCTCCTGTACCATGTCCCCAGTCTCTGACCATCTCCTGTGCCATGTCCCCAGTCTCTGACCATCTCCTGTATTATGTCTGCAGTCTCTGACCATCTCCTGTACTATGTCCTCAGTCTCTGATCATCTCCTGTATCATGTCCTCAGTCTCTGACCATCTCCTGTATTATGTTCCCAGTCTCTGACCATCTCCTGTACCATGTCCCCAGTCTCTGACCATCTCCTGTGCCATGTCCCCAGTCTCTGACCATCACCTGTACCATGTCCCCATCTCTGACCATCTCCTGTATTATGTTCCCAGTCTCTGACCATCTCCTGTGCCATGTCCCCAGTCTCTGACCATCTCCTGTATTATGTCTGCAGTCTCTGACCATCTCCTGTACCATGTCCCCAGTCTCTGACCATCTCCTGTATTATGTCCCCAGTCTCTGACCATCTCCTGTATTATGTCCCCAGTCTCTGACCATCTCCTGTATTATGTCTGCAGTCTCTGACCATCTCCTGTGCCATGTCCCCAGTCTCTGACCATCTCCTGTACCATGTCCCCAGTCTCTGACCATCTCCTTTATTATGTCTGCAGTCTCTGACCATCTCCTGTATTATGTCCTCAGTCTCTGACCATCTCCTGTATTATGTCTGCAGTCTCTGACCATCTCTTGTATAAAAATAAAGTTTTGGTTTCAGTTTTCGGCCTAGTGTATTTTTCATTTTTTGGTAGTGGTAAACCCATTCGGCGCACCCCTAAGTCCTTTTCTTGGAGTACATTACAGGACGTGGGTCCCTCACCTGTCTTCTTATCTTCACTCCTAATATTGCTTGATGAGAGTGGAAGGGATCATACTGGGCTGTCCTTACAGTCTACTGAAGGTGGCAGCATAACCCAGAGTACCGGAACGCTTCGTCTCTGTCCTGGAATATACTCCAAGAAAAGGATATTACAGCAAGTCAGAAAATCCTGTGTTTTGTCGCCTGCAAAGCTACGGGAAGAGTGAAAACGATGATTGGAAGCCGCGATCGTACTGAGAACACAAGGTTGGACCTTTTTCTGACCTAAAGCCCCCGTAGTGTGATCTCTTCTGTAACTCCATTTTATGAAGGAAGAGGGAGGGGCGGAATAGGAGGAGAAGAAAGGTCCTTCAGTCATTATTCTGCTATAAATAAAAGGTGACATTTGGGTGTCTTTGTGTTTCTAGGACAGCCGACATCTAAAGAAAAGAGGCACCGAATCCACCAATACAAAAATGGGGCGAGAACTGGCACAAAAATTACTGAACCTCACCCTGGATATCATCGCTCTACTGACCGGAGAGGTGAGGAGGATTCTGGGAGGTCACATGACATCACTCTTATCTCTATTAATAATACACAGACCTGACCGGAGAGGTGAGGAGGATTCTGGGAGGTCACATGACATCACTCTTATCTCTATTAATAATACAGACCTGACCGGAGAGGTGAGGAGGATTCTGGGAGGTCACATGACATCACTCTTATCTCTATTAATAATACACAGACCTGACCGGAGAGGTGAGGAGGATTCTGGGAGGTCACATGACATCACTCTTATCTCTATTAATAATACAGACCTGACCGGAGAGGTGAGGAGGATTCTGGGAGGTCACATGACATCACTCTTATCTCTAATAATAATACAGACCTGACCGGAGAGGTGAGGAGGATTCTGGGAGGACACATGACATCACTCTTATCTCTATTAATAATACAGACCTGACCGGAGAGGTGAGGAGGATTCTGGGAGGTCACATGACATCACTCTTATCTCTATTAATAATACACAGACCTGACCGGAGAGGTGAGGAGGATTCTGGGAGGTCACATGACATCACTCTTATCTCTATTAATAATACACAGACCTGACCGGAGAGGTGAGGAGGATTCTGGGAGGTCACATGACATCACTCTTATCTCTATTAATAATACACAGACCTGACCGGAGAGGTGAGGAGGATTCTGGGAGGTCACATGACATCACTCTTATCTCTATTAATAATACAAACCTGACCGGAGAGGTGAGGAGGATTCTGGGAGGTCACATGACATCACTCTTATCTCTATTAATAATACAGACCTGACCCGAGAGGTGAGGAGGATTCTGGGAGGTCACATGACATCACTCTTATCTCTATTAATAATACACAGACCTGACCGGAGAGGTGAGGAGGATTCTGGGAGGTCACATGACATCACTCTTATCTTTATTAATAATACACAGACCTGACCCGAGAGGTGAGGAGGATTCTGGGAGGTCACATGACATCACTCTTATCTCTATTAATAATACAAACCTGACCGGAGAGGTGAGGAGGATTCTGGGAGGTCACATGACATCACTCTTATCTCTAATAATAATAATACACAGACCTGACCGGAGAGGTGAGGAGGATTCTGGGAGGTCACATGACATCACTCTTATCTCTATTAATAATACACAGACCTGACCG
Source organism: Rana temporaria (assembly GCF_905171775.1). Lineage (NCBI taxonomy): Eukaryota > Metazoa > Chordata > Amphibia > Anura > Ranidae > Rana > Rana temporaria. The sequence continues at coordinate 27,828 of NW_024404569.1, read as the reverse complement.
GAGAGGTGAGGAGGATTCTGGGAGGTCACATGACATCACTCTTATCTCTATTAATAATACAGACCTGACTGGAGAGGTGAGGAGGATTCTGGGAGGTCACATGACATCACTCTTATCTCTATTAATAATACACAGACCTGACCGGAGAGGTGAGGAGGATTCTGGGAGGTCACATGACATCACTCTTATCTTTATTAATAATACACAGACCTGACCCGAGAGGTGAGGAGGATTCTGGGAGGTCACATGACATCACTCTTATCTCTATTAATAATACAAACCTGACCGGAGAGGTGAGGAGGATTCTGGGAGGTCACATGACATCACTCTTATCTCTAATAATAATAATACACAGACCTGACCGGAGAGGTGAGGAGGATTCTGGGAGGTCACATGACATCACTCTTATCTCTATTAATAATACACAGACCTGACCGGAGAGGTGAGGAGGATTCTGGGAGGTCACATGACATCACTCTTATCTCTATTAATAATACAGACCTGACTGGAGAGGTGAGGAGGATTCTGGGAGGTCACATGACATCACTCTTATCTCTATTAATAATACACAGACCTGACCGGAGAGGTGAGGAGGATTCTGGGAGGTCACATGACATCACTCTTATCTCTATTAATAATACAGACCTGACCGGAGAGGTGAGGAGGATCATCTACCAGCTGACCGGAGAGGTGAGGAGGATTCTGGGAGGTCACATGACATCACTCTTATCTCTATTAATAATACAGACCTGACCGGAGAGGTGAGGAGGATTCTGGGAGGTCACATGACATCACTCTTATCTCTATTAATAATACAGACCTGACCGGAGAGGTGAGGAGGATTCTGGGAGGTCACATGACATCACTCTTATCTCTATTAATAATACACAGACCTGACCGGAGAGGTGAGGAGGATTCTGGGAGGTCACATGACATCACTCTTATCTCTATTAATAATACAGACCTGACTGGAGAGGTGAGGAGGATTCTGGGAGGTCACATGACATCACTCTTATCTCTATTAATAATACACAGACCTGACCGGAGAGGTGAGGAGGATTCTGGGAGGTCACATGACATCACTCTTATCTCTATTAATAATACAGACCTAACCGGAGAGGTGAGGGGGATTCTGGGAGGTCACATGACATCACTCTTATCTCTATTAATAATACAGACCTGACCGGAGAGGTGAGGAGGATTCTGGGAGGTCACATGACATCACTCTTATCTCTATTAATAATACAGACCTGACCGGAGAGGTGAGGAGGATTCTGGGAGGTCACATGACATCACTCTTATCTCTATTAATAATACAGACCTGACCGGAGAGGTGAGGAGGATTCTGGGAGGTCACGTGACATCACTCTTATCTCTATTAATAATACAGACCTGACCGGAGAGGTGAGGAGGATTCTGGGAGGTCACATGACATCACTCTTATCTCTATTAATAATACAGACCTGACCGGAGAGGTGAGGGGGATTCTGGGAGGTCACATGACATCACTCTTATCTCTATTAATAATACACAGACCTGACCGGAGAGGTGAGGAGGATTCTGGGAGGTCACATGACATCACTCTTATCTCTATTAATAATACAGACCTGACCGGAGAGGTGAGGAGGATTCTGGGAGGTCACATGACATCACTCTTATCTCTATTAATAATACAGACCTGACCGGAGAGGTGAGGAGGATTCTGGGAGGTCACATGACATCACTCTTATCTCTATTAATAATACACAGACCTGACCGGAGAGGTGAGGAGGATTCTGGGAGGTCACATGACATCACTCTTATCTCTATTAATAATACACAGACCTGACCGGAGAGGTGAGGAGGATTCTGGGAGGTCACATGACATCACTCTTATCTCTATTAATAATACACAGACCTGACCGGAGGGGTGAGGAGGATTCTGGGAGGTCACATGACATCACTCTTATCTCTATTAATAATACAGACCTGACCGGAGAGGTGAGGAGGATTCTGGGAGGTCACATGACATCCCTTTTATCTCTATTAATAATACAGACCTGACCGGAGAGGTGAGGAGGGTTCTGGGAGGTCACATGACATCACTCTTATCTCTATTAATAATACAGACCTGACCGGAGGGGTGAGGAGGATTCTGGGAGGTCACATGACATCACTCTTATCTCTATTAATAATACAGACCTGACCGGAGAGGTGAGGAGGATTCTGGGAGGTCACATGACATCACTCTTATCTCTATTAATAATACACAGACCTGACCGGAGAGGTGAGGAGGATTCTGGGAGGTCACATGACATCACTCTTATCTCTATTAATAATACACAGACCTGACCGGAGAGGTGAGGAGGATTCTGGGAGGTCACATGACATCACTCTTATCTCTATTAATAATACAGACCTGACCGGAGGGGTGAGGAGGATTCTGGGAGGTCACATGACATCACTCTTATCTCTATTAATAATACACAGACCTGACCGGAGAGGTGAGGAGGATTCTGGGAGGTCACATGACATCACTCTTATCTCTATTAATAATACACAGACCTGACCGGAGAGGTGAGGAGGATTCTGGGAGGTCACATGACATCACTCTTATCTCTATTAATAATACACACCTGACCGGAGAGGTGAGGAGGATTCTGGGAGGTCACATGACATCACTCTTATCTCTATTAGTAAAAACACATTTGAAGTGAAGGATTCTGGGAGGGATTCAGTCATATGGTTGGAGGACTGAAGAAGGATCTCGTGTTTTGTAGGATTATATTCTTGTGAAGAAGTCGCGTCCGCGGGTCCAACTTGACAGAAGGACCGAATGTTCGGAAGCGGTGCCCGGGTCCCAGGTGTTGGACTGGGTCAATGAACACATGGTCCTGGACTTGACCAGCAAGATGTTTGATCTTCTGACCAGAGAGGTGAGCGGTGCTGGAAATTCGAGGACATTATCCATGTTTGGATGAAGGCTGAGCGTCTGTTTCTTTATACAGGAGGAGGGCGTCACAGATGGACATGAAGAAGCCTCCACAAAAGTCACGATCAAGAATCCCCAGAGCTTCCCTCTAGCAGGTAAGAAGAAGGTTGTTCTCTCTTGTGTTGGTCTGCAGTCACCTTCTGGTCTTCTCATCATTGTCCATGTCATGTAAATTCTGGGCTGATTGTATTTCTTCAGATAATGGTGGGGGATGGAGAAGGGAATTGGGGGGGATGGAGAAGGGAATTGGGGTATCGAGGTGACACAATCATTAATGTGACCTCTATTTCAGGTGTCTTCCAGGAGACCAATACAGCCCCCCCACGTTCATCATCTTCCGGTTCTATGGACGTGGAAGAAGTTGTTGTCCAGGAGGCCAAACACTTTAAAATCTCCACGTGGACGGCCATATCCGAGGCGAATGGCACCAAAAAGCTGGTCTTGTGTGAAGAGGACGCCATGCAGGATTCGGGTTCCAATGAGGTACAAACTTCATCTGCTCGTGTTGTGGAGGAACCTCTCCTATCTAGAGGGGGAAATCCTCAGGTTTATACCCAACATGTGTCTACTCAGGAGGAGCCGATACCCCCGAGCCGAAGAAATCCACTGCACACAGACCTGTCCACTCAGGAGGAGCCGATACCCCCGAGCCGAGGAAATCCGCCGCACACAGACCTGTCCACTCAATGCTCATCACCTGGAACTACAGAACAATCCCCATGTGACGGTGTCATCCCATCCCCCGACCACGCTCATAACATGGACAAGGAACCCCAAACATCACAAAGGCAAAACCTGACCGTGAGAGACATTGGTGAACCATCAGATTCATCAACACACGTCAAGGAGGAACCCCAAAGTCTTCCATCATTGGACCATCTACAATATACGTCTGTTATTATTAATGAGGAGCACCTCTCATCAGAGAACTACCATCCCCCGCACACACCCGCTGTCCATCCGCAGTATACAGCTTTAGTTATTAAGGAGGGACCCAGAAACTGTGCAGACAATCGTTTCACCCCCACGGACCCTTCACCCGGAGATCAGACAACGTCCGAGGGTCTGAAGGAAGAACCCGACTCATGTGGAGAAAAAACCTTCACCCAACCTACAATCCATCCAGCCGCCAGTGACGCCCACTTCATAATCTTCACCATAAAGTAGAGGAACCCCGTGAAGGGCGTTATGGAAGTCCAGCCTGCCTGAGAAGTTTTGATGTACACCGGCAGCTTTTTCTTTTGAATTTCGTGTGAAACGCCCAAAAACTCCACCCGATGCCAAATTGGTGCAACACATAGAGAGTGACACAAAACGGGCGCTACGTCTGTCCTCCACAAGGAAGGACCTTCCCCTGATCCCCCGGGGCGTTAGGCTCCAGACGGGGACTGAGGTACTTCACATGGTCCATCTGGCCAAAACCAGACGGACCCCGTTCTCTGGAGGTTCTGACGAAACAGACCCACCCAAGTACTAGATGGGGCTCCTGAAGGGAGACCCCATGAGGGAGAACTAAGCCAGAAGGCCACGTCCACCTACTCCCAAGACGTTCTGGGCTGGCCCGAGGACCCCCACCCTACTCATCACACTGTGACAAAACGTGTAACGAACAACAAAAAAAGACATAAAAGTGACACACACGGGGTTAAATAAAAAGAAAGTGGGGAGAAGGAAGATGAGGAAGAGTGAAAGTGACCATTGTGCAATACGATGGTCGGCCCTCCGGCCAGGAATCAAAAATTCCTCTGGTCCCAGCCAAAAGGCCCGGCCCTAGAGGCAGGTGTGTACACCGCCAGCTCCTAATCTCCACTCCATCAATGCCCGTGTCCATGTACACCGCCAGCTCCTAATCTCAACTCCATCAATGTCCGTGTCCATGTACACCGCCAGCTCCTAAACTCCACTCCATCAATGTCCGTGTCCATGTACACCGCCAGCTCCTAATCTCCATCAATGTCCGTGTCCATGTACACCGCCAGCTCCTAAACTCCATCAATGCCTGTGTCCATGTACACCGCCAGCTCCTAAACTCCATCAATGCCCGTGTCCATGTACACCGCCAGCTCCTAATCTCCACTCCATCAATGTTCGTGTCCATGTACACCGCCAGCTCCTAAACTCCATCAATGTCCGTGTCCATGTACACCGCCAGCTCCTAATCTCCACTCCATCAATGCCCGTGTCCATGTACACCGCCAGCTCCTAAACTCCACTCCATCAATGTCCGTGTCCATGTACACTGCCAGCTCCTAATCTCAACTCCATCAATGTCCGTGTCCATGTACACCACCAGCTGCTAATCTCAACTCCATCAATGTCCGTGTCCATGTACACCGCCAGCTCCTAATCTCCACTCCATCAATGTCCGTGTCCATGTACACCGCCAGCTCCTAATCTCCATCAATGTCCGTGTCCATGTACACCGCCAGCTCCTAATCTCCATCAATGTTCGTGTCCATGTACACCGCCAGCTCCTAATCTCAACTCCATCAATGTCCGTGTCCATGTACACCACCAGCTCCTAATCTCAACTCCATCAATGTCCGTGTCCATGTACACCGCCAGCTCCTAATCTCCACTCCATCAATGTCCGTGTCCATGTACACCGCCAGCTCCTAATCTCCATCAATGTCCGTGTCCATGTACACCGCCAGCTCCTAATCTCCATCAATGCCCGTGTCCATGTACACCGCCAGCTCCTAATCTCCATCAATGTCCGTGTCCATGTACACCGCCAGCTCCTAATCTCCATCAATGTCCGTGTCCATGTACACCGCCAGCTCCTAAACTCCATCAATGCCCGTGTCCATGTACACCGCCAGCTCCTAATCTCCACTCCATCAATGTCCGTGTCCATGTACACCGCCAGCTCCTAATCTCCATCAATGTCCGTGTCCATGTACACCACCAGCTCCTAATCTCAACTCCATCAATGTCCGTGTCCATGTACACCGCCAGCTCCTAAACTCCACTCCATCAATGTCCGTGTCCATGTACACCGCCAGCTCCTAAACTCCACTCCATCAATGTCCGTGTCCATGTACACCACCAGCTCCTAATCTCCACTCCATCAATGTCCGTGTCCATGTACACCGCCAGCTCCTAATCTCCACTCCATCAATGTCCGTGTCCATGTACACCGCCAGCTCCTAATCTCAACTCCATCAATGTCCGTGTCCATGTACACCGCCAGCTCCTAATCTCCACTCCATCAATGTCCGTGTCCATGTACACCACCAGCTCCTAATCTCCACTCCATCAATGTCCGTGTCCATGTACGCCGCCAGCTCCTAATCTCCATCAATGTCCGTGTCCATGTACACCGCCAGCTTCTAAACTCCACTCCATCAATGTCCGTGTCCATGTACGCCGCCAGCTCCTAATCTCCATCAATCTCCGTGTCCATGTACACCGCCAGCTCCTAAACTCCACTCCATCAATGTCCGTGTCCATGTACACCGCCAGCTCCTAATCTCCACTCCATCAATGTCCGTGTCCATGTACACCGCCAGCTCCTAATCTCAACTCCATCAATGTCCGTGTCCATGTACACCGCCAGCTCCTAAACTCAACTCCATCAATGTCCGTGTCCATGTACACCGCCAGCTCCTAAACTCCATCAATGTCCGTGTCCATGTACACCACCAGCTCCTAAACTCCATCAATGTCCGTGTCCATGTACACCGCCAGCTCCTAATCTCCACTCCATCAATGTCCGTGTCCATGTACACCGCCAGCTCCTAAACTCAACTCCATCAATGTCCGTGTCCATGTACACCACCAGCTCCTAAACTCCACTCCATCAATGTCCGTGTCCATGTACACCGCCAGCTCCTAATCTCCACTCCATCAATGTCCGTGTCCATGTACACCGCCAGCTCCTAATCTCAACTCCATTAATGTCCGTGTCCATGTACACCGCCAGCTCCTAATCTCAACTCCATCAATGTCCGTGTCCATGTACACCGCCAGCTCCTAATCTCCACTCCATCAATGCCCGTGTCCATGTACACCGCCAGCTCCTAATCTCCACTCCATCAATGTCCGTGTCCATGTACACCGCCAGCTCCTAATCTCCACTCCATCAATGTCCGTGTCCATGTACACCGCCAGCTCCTAAACTCCACTCCATCAATGTCCGTGTCCATGTACACCGCCAGCTCCTAATCTCAACTCCATCAATGTCCGTGTCCATGTACACCACCAGCTCCTAAACTCCACTCCATCAATGCCCGTGTCCATGTACACCGCCAGCTCCTAAACTCCACTCCATCAATGTCCGTGTCCATGTACACCGCCAGCTCCAAACCACAACAAGGAGGATACAACCTTTGTGAGGGCTGAAGATGTAGCTGCACCCCAGGGGACAGCTACCCCCCCCCCCTTGGGTAAATTAAATTGGCCATCCTCTTTATCTATGGAGGCCGTTATCGTTGACCACTCCTGAGAATGGTGGCTCTTGTTTGACCCTCTGGTTTTATGTTGACTTTCATGATATACATACTGGACTTCTGAAGGGGCTGTGTAGATCATTCTTCTGCTTGTAGAAGGTGATTAGGTGTCCCAGGAGCTGCACATCAAGTCCCCATGAGTAAGCTCCAGTGGGTGGAGTGAAACGCGTTGGAACGTGGCATTGCGGGGGGGGGGGGTCCAGGCTGGGACTGCCATTCACAGGTTTTGACTTGGATGTGCGGCTCCCAGAAGCCCTAGTCACTCTCTACCATTGCCTGGAGCATAGACAAGCTCCCTTCCTGGCCAGCACTCACAGCGGTGGGCATAGGACTTCATTCCTATACAGCCTGAGCGGCTCACACACATATCTCGGGTCGCTTTTCATTTAGAAGGACAACCTTGGTACAGTAGGTGCTGATGGACTCACACTGCCGCGCACCACACCATAGGAGTACATTGCTATAAAAAAGAACAGGAGGTGCAGGTCCAGTGCAGGTTCCATCGCCGTGTGCCGACAGCCTGTTCTGCACAAATGGGCCGCCTTAAGTTACCATGCAAGTTGTGGACCTCAACGCCAAGCCAATGGAATTTCTAAAGATCGGCTGTGGGTGTTCCTGAAAGAATCCGGCTTCTAGAAGACAAGAACCATCCATACAGAACAGTGTTCCTCATGGACACCACATGACTACCAACCCACGGGACAGACCAACCCACCGGGCAGACCAACACACCGGGCAGGCCAACCCTCCGGGCAGACCAACCCACGAGGCAGACCAACCCTCCGGACAGACCAACCTATTGGGCAGACCATCCCACCAGGCAGACGAACCCACTGGGCAGACGAACCCACTGGGCAGACCATCCCACCGGGCAGACCAACCCACCGGACAGACCAACCTACTGGGCAGACCGACCAACCCTCTGGGCAGACCAACCCACTGGACAGACCAACCTACTGGGCAGACCAACCCACTGGGCAGACCAACCCACCGGACAGACCAACCTATTGGGCAGACCAACCCACCAGGCAAATCAACCCTCCGGGCAGACCAACCCTCCGGGCAGACCAACCCACCGGACAGACCAACCCACCAGGCAGACCAACCCACCGGGCAGACCAACCCACCAGGCAGACCAACCCTCCGGGCAGACCAACCCACCAGGCAGACCAACCCTCCGGGCAGACCAACCTATTGGGCAGACCATCCCACCAGGCAGATGAACCCACCGGACAGACCAACCTACTGGGCAGACCAACCTATCCGGGCAGACCAACCCACTGGGCAGACAAACCCACCGGACAGACCAACCTACTGGGCAGACCGACCAACCCTCTGGGCAGACCAACCCACTGGACAGACCAACCTACTGGGCAGACCAACCCACCGGACAGACCAACCTATTGGGCAGACCAACCCACCAGGCAAATCAACCCTCCGGGCAGACCAACCCTCCGGACAGACTGTGACGATATCGGTATGATATCAACGTTCCCTTCTTCCCATAACGAAAATCACCCCAATATTCCACGAGGAGGGATATCCCTGGAATCGCCCAGAAAGCCACACATGCCAAGCTTACTGCTAGAACAAGACACTTTATTGACACAAAAACTCAGCTTATATGTGGTTACAGCCTGTTAGGAACGCCCCCCTCACACAGTGGGGTTTCCCATACAGATTATAGGAGACAAGTCGGAGCCGACCATGCAGACACGTTTCTTTAGATAAAGACATCAGGGGAGTTAATTAATACACTGAAGCAATCAGAATAATTAACATCCCACTTCTCTAATCATTTAGCCTGAGGATACAATACACATCTTTTAAGGGTAAACACAGATCTTCTTCACACAATAGATCAATTAACGTTTAGAATAGTGAGGGGACATTAGCACGTCAATAACCTGTCAGAGGAATGAATCACACATGAAATTCCTTTCTACCTCTACCCATGGCTAGCAGGGAGCAGTAAACTGAGACATATAGGCAAATGTATCACAATGGCCCCCCTTTTGCTCCCTGCTCCGGCAAACCCGGTTGGACCTTCCCTGGTCCAGTAGGGTTGACGGGTTCAGAGCTTTTAGTCCGAGGTTAACTCCATTGGCATGACTGACCTCCCTTGACAACTGCTTCAGACTCAGGTATGTCACCGGGTCGTCAGATCACACGCCCTTCAGTCCCCAAGTCTTTGTGCGATCTGCAAAGTCACCAGAAGTCAGTGTGAAGACAGCGAATGGGTCTGTGCGCCACCATCTAGGTGTCCCGCTATGGGAGGGGGCAGGTTATGGCTCTGAAGTGACAATCACAGGAGATTCATAAAAAGAAAAAGTTATATTTGTTGAAATGCTGTAGCACTGGTGCTCAGAGTCCGGGGGGGGGGGGAGGGGAATCAGAGCCCCATAAGATCAGCCACCCCCTGCTCCCTCCGCAGCCGCCGGTTCTCCTCTTGGAGCTTCTCCAGCTCCATCTCCAGTTCATGGAGCCTGGGGGGGTCAGCCCGCTGTGACCTCAGGTGGTTGTTCTCCTCCTCCATGCGGCTAATGCATTCCTCCAGCTCTATGTACTCACGGATCAGCTCCTGCTTGCTCATGTCCTGCAGGCTCTCCACGTGGTCCTTCATCATCAGGAACTGGGTGGTGGTGTAAGGGGCCACCGGTGGGCCCTTGGTGAACATCTCGGCCCGCATCTGGGATGCCCGCTGCGACTCCCTCTCCTCCAGTCGCTTCTTCTCCTCCCAGGTCAGCTTGTTATACGGCTTCCAGGACCTCTTCTTCTTGAAGGGTGGCTGGCGGTGCCTCTTTCTGCCCAGCTCCCTCCAGGGCCCCTCCGTCTCATGGCTGTCGCCCATGACCAGCTGACAATGGTGTTCCCTGTTGTCCGTAATACCAGATTGTACCGTGAGGACTTCGTAAACGGTGTCCGATGGTTCTTCCGGACCCAGCTCCTGGAGATCCCAAGCCGAGTCTACACAATGGGCTGCTGCTGGTGGGCGGTACCCAGGTTTAGACCAATTTGACCTGGTGTTGTCACTCATGGGGCAATTCTGCTTGAAGTGACCCAACTGTTTGCACCGGAAGCAGCGTTGTTCGTTGTCCTCCTGGCGTGGATAGCGAGGGCTAGATGTCATCGGTCTGTTAGGAGGTTGGTATCTAGCGGCTGGTGGGTGTGAGGGCACCGTTTGTGGTGGAGGTTGTACCCGTGGTGTGACCTGGTTTGTCTTGCGAGTATCCGCATATTCATCCGCCAACTTCGCGGCCTCTGGTAGAGTCATGGGCCTGCGATCTCTCACCCAGTCTTTGACGTCCGTCTGGATGTGATTGTAAAATTGCTCCAGGAGCATTAGTTGCAAAATGTCCTCTGCGGTGGTGGCCTGGCTGCTGTTAGCCCAGTTAGAGGCCGACCGGGACAACTGGCATGCCCATTCCGCATAAGAGTCTTTCGTGGTTTTGCGTGAGTCCCTGAACTTCTGTCGGTGGGACTCTGGGGTTACTGCATAACGAGCCAGGAGCGCTTCTTTAACCCGGGCGTAGCTATGGATATCTTGATCTGGCACGGTCCGGAAAGCATCAGAAGCTTTGCCTGACAATATTGTGACCCACTCTCCTCTAGCTATTCGGTGCAGGTTACATTGTCGCTCAAAATCCGCCAGGAAGTTATCAATCTCACAGTCCTTTTCATCAAAAGCTTTAAAAGCGCTAAACGGAATCTTCCTTGCGTCTGCTGTGCTGTACTCACTGTTTGGAGAATGTGCGGCTGCTGGTTGGACTGCTGCCAGTTTTAACTGTAGCTCTGCGTCTCTTATTTGTTTAGCCTCCTCCGCTAACAGGTCCATCACTTTCAGCACCACATCCGGCGTTGGGTTCGGGCCGAACCAAGCTAGCTTCTCTCTCATTAGCTTGTTGGCTGGTGATTCCTCTTCCTGAATCACTGGTGTCTCCATCTCTTGTACTGCTGGCATTGCTGCAATCCCGTTCTCCTGGTCTAGCTCCATTAATTCTGCTATGATGACCCGCTTGGTTTTGTTGCTAGCAATCCTTCCACGAACTTCCAGTAGTTCTTCCAGTAGTTCTTCCAGTGTCTGCTTGGAATCCGGGTGTAAAGGGGAATAGAAGGGAAGATCCCGCTGCTACCAACCAATTGTGACGATATCGGTATGATATCCCCGTCAACGTTCCCTTCTTCCCATAACGAAAATCACCCCAATATTCCACGAGGAGGGATATCCCTGGAATCGCCCAGAAAGCCACACATGCCAAGCTTACTGCTAGAACAAGACACTTTATTGACACAAAAACTCAGCTTATATGTGGTTACAGCCTGTTAGGAACGCCCCCCCCTCACACAGTGGGGTTTCCCATACAGATTATAGGAGACAAGTCGGAGCCGACCATGCAGACACATTTCTTTAGATAAAGACATCAGGGGAGTTAATTAATACACTGAAGCAATCAGAATAATTAACATCCCACTTCTCTAATCATTTAGCCTGAGGATACAATACACATCTTTTAAGGGTAAACACAGATCTCCTTCACACAACACAATAGATCAATTAACGTTTAGAATAGTGAGGGGACATTAGCACGTCAATAACCTGTCAGAGGAATGAATCACATGAAATTCCTTTCTACCTCTACCCATGGCTAGCAGGGAGCAGTACACTGAGACATATAGGCAAATGTATCACACAGACCAACCCTCCGGGCAGACCAACCCACCAGGCAGACCAACCCACCAGACAGACCAACCCACCAGGCAGACCAACCCACCAGGCAGACCAACCCACCGGGCAGACCAACCCACCAGGCAGACCAACCCACCAGGCAGACCAACCCTCCGGACAGACCAACCTATTGGGCAGACCATCCCACCAGGCAGATGAACCCACCGGACAGACCAACCTACTGGGCAGACCAACCTATCCGGGCAGACGAACCCACCGGACAGACCAACCTACTGGGCAGACCGACCAACCCTCTGGGCAGACCAACCCACTGGACAGACCAACCTATTGGGCAGACCAACCCACCAGGCAAATCAACCCTCCGGGCAGACCAACCCTCCGGACAGACCAACCCTCCGGGCAGACCAACCCACCAGGCAGACCAACCCACCAGGCAGACCAACCCACCGGGCAGACCAACCCTCCGGGCAGACCAACCCACCGGACAGACCAACCCACCAGGCAGACCAACCCACCGGGCAGACCAACCCACCAGGCAGACCAACCCTCCGGGCAGACCAACCCACCAGGCAGACCAACCCTCCGGACAGACCAACCTATTGGGCAGACCATCCCACCGGACAGACCAACCTACTGAGCAGACCAACCTATCCGGGCAGACCAACCCACTGGGCAGACGAACCCACCGGACAGACCAACCTACTGGGCAGACCAACCTATCCGGGCAGACCAACCCACCGGGCAGACCAACCCACCGGACAGACCAACCTACTGGGCAGACCGACCAACCCACCGGGCAGACTACCAGGGGGAGGGGCTGGACGGGACAGTACGGTCCTTCACATGTGTATCACGTAATTTTTTTTATTAGTTAATAAAGAGAAAAAAAAATAATGCCGCCGGTTGCCACTCGTGATTTCAATGGAACTATAAAGGTTTCAGGTTCATTTTATTTTATTAAACTGATATTTATATGCTTGTGCAAGGGGCGGGGATGCATACAGAAGAGGTTGCATGATGGGCGGAGCTCATACGATGGGGGTGGATTTCTCAAAGGGGCGGGTGCCTACTAGGGCTGGGGAAAAATCGATTTGAATCCTGAATCGAGATGCGAGGTCAAATCCATTCAGGTTTTTAAGAAATATTTTTTTTTTCCACCAGGACCGGCGCCGACAACGCGCCGGTTTTGAGGAGCTGCGGGCAGGAGTTTTTCGGCGAAGCCGCGGCTTCGGCCTAGTTCGTGACGTCCAGCCTCGCAGACTAGGCCGGAGCCGCGGCCTCACCTAAAAACTCCTGCCCGCAGCTCCTCAGGAGGGGAGGGGGGGATAGCCCCGCCCTAGTGCCTACAGAAGACGCCATATTTGGCAAAGAGGTGTAGTTCATTGAGAAAACAACCCCCAATAGCTCTGCCCATCACTTCTGTAGACACCCGCCCCTTAATCGCTTCTCAATAATACATCCGCCCCTTTGAGAAACCCACCCCCATCGTATCAGCTCTGCCAATCACGCGGCCTCTTCTGTATACATCCGCCCCTTTGAGAAACCCACCCCCATCGTATCAGCTCTGCCAATCACGCGGCCTCTTCTGTATTCACCCGCCCCTTGCACAGTTCAATTAATAAATAATGCACACGCCCCTCACAGGGCATCGGGAGAATGCGGCGGCGCGGCACAATGTAGTGTTGATTGCGCAGGCGCGGCGTACAGCTGTTCATGTTCGTAGATTTTTGGCGGCTCCGTACTGCGCCTGCGCAATCATTATTCGACGGGGGACCTTCCTCGTCAGAACAGCGGAACTCCTGTCAGCTCTCTCAGTCTTCGCACATATTGGACTCGGGATTTCCGGCTTCATCCCTCCCAAGTCTCTACAAATCCTCCAAGACCCAAAACCAGGATGTTGTATTCCAGAGGAAACCGGAAATCACGTTCTCCTCCCTCTGAGACATAAATGTGGAGACCCCTGTGGGTGAGAACTGTCGGTGGGTCAGAACCCTCGGTGGATCAGAACCCTCGGTGGGTCAGAACATCAGTGGGTCAGAACATCAGTGGGTCAGAACCGTCGGTGGGTCAGAACCCTCGGTAGGTCAGAACCGTCGGTGGGTCAGAACCCTCAGTGGGTGAGAACCCCCGGTGGGTCAGAACCCTCGGTGGATCAGAACCCTCGGTGGGTCAGAACCCCCTTTGGGGCAGAACCCTCTGTGGGTGAGAACCGTCGGTGGGTCAGAACCCTCGGTGGATCAGAACCCTCAGTGGGTCAGAACCCCCTTTGGGGCAGAACCCTCTGTGGGTGAGAACCGTCGGTGGGTCAGAACCCTCGGTGGATCAGAACCCTCTGTGGGTCAGAACCCTCTGTGGGTAGGTGAGTCCAAGAGACTGAGAGCCAGGAGGACTAGGCGAGTCCAGGGGACTGAGAGCCAGGAGGACTAGGCGAGTCCAGGAGACTGAGAGCCAGGAGGACTAGGCGAGTCCAGGAGACTGAGAGCCAGGAGGACTAGGCGAGTCCAGGAGACTGAGAGCCAGGAGGACTAGGCGAGTCCAAGAGCCAGGAGGACTAGGCGAGTTCAGGAGCCAGGAGGACTAGACGAGTCTAGGGGACTGAGAGCCAGGAGGACTAGACGAGTCTAGGGGACTGAGAGCCAGGAGGACTAGACGAGTCCAGGGGACTGAGCCAGGAGGACTAGGCGAGTCCAAGAGACTGAGAGAACCAGGAGGACTAGGCGAGTCCAAGAGACTGAGAGAACCAGGAGGACTAGGCGAGTCCAGGGGACTGAGAGCCAGGAGGACTAGGTGAGTCCAGGAGACAGAGCCAGGAGGACTAGGTGAGTCCAGGAGACAGAGCCAGGAGGACTAGGTGAGTCCAGGAGACAGAGCCAGGAGGACTAGGTGAGTCCAGGAAACAGAGCCAGGAGGACTAGGTGAGTCCAGGAGCCAGGAGGACTAGGTGAGTCCAATGACGTGGTTTACTGTAAGCCCATTGGCCCGTTTTCTGGTTATGTCACTCCTCCCACTTTCCAGCAGTGTAATTATCAATGCAGAATGTCCAATGACTTCATCCCCCTGAAGAGACCCCCAAGGGCGAAACGCGTTGGGGTCTACATACAGTTCAATCAAGTAATGAAGTATACATCACGTGACTGCCTTGCGGTATTATGGAACACGAATCTCTATTTTTACTGAGAACTAGAGTTGAGCGGTTCGGTACGGACTTTGGGTTTTTCCCGAACCCGGACCCGAATAATTGGAAAAAGTTCGGGTCCGGGATCGGGGTTCAGAAAAAAAAATGCGTGGGGGTCCCCGCAAATTCAATAACCAGACCCTTCAGGTCTGATATGGATATTAAGGGGAACCCCGCCGTCAATTTAAAAAAAATGACGTGCGGTTCCCCCTAAATATCCATAACCAGACCCCCTTATCCGAGCACGTGACCTGGCCGGCCGCAGAAAAGAGGGGGGGACAGAGTGCGCCCCCCCTCTCCTGAACCGCACCAGGCCACATGCCCTCAACATGGGGAGGATGTCCCATCAAGGGCCTCATCCCTACAACCCTTGCCCGGTGGTTGTGGGTGTCTGCGGGCGGGGGGCTTATCAGAATCTGGAAGACCCCTTTAACAAAGGGGACCCCCAGATCCTGACCCCCCCCCTGTGTGAAATGGTAATGGGGGGCACCCCAAAGCACCCTCCCCATGCTGAGGGCATGTGGCCTGGTGCGGTTCAGGAGAGGGGGGGCGCACTCTGTCCCCCCCTCTTTTCTGCGGCCGGCCAGGTCACGTGCTCGGATAACGGGTCTGGTTATGGATATTTAGGGGGAACCGCACCTCATTTTTGTTTTAAATTGCCGGCGGGGTTCCCCTGAATATCCATATTAGACCTGAAGGGTCCCCGTCCCCGTGACTACAGCGGGGTTCCCCTGAATATCCATATCAGACCTGAAGGGTCCCCGTCCCCGTGACTACAATGGGGTTCCCCTGAATATCCATATCAGACCTGAAGGGTCCCCGTCCCCGTGACTACAGCGGGGTTCCCCTGAATATCCATATCAGACCTGAAGGGTCCCCGTCCCCGTGACTACAACGGGGTTCCCCTGAATATCCATATTAGACCTGAAGGGTCCCCGTCCCCGTGACTACAGCGGGGTTCCCCTGAATATCCATATCAGACCTGAAGGGTCCCCGTCCCCGTGACTACAGCGGGGTTCCCCTGAATATCCATATCAGACCTGAAGGGTCCCCGTCCCCGTGACTACAGCGGGGTTCCCCTGAATATCCATATTAGACCTGAAGGGTCCCCGTCCCCGTGACTACAGCGGGGTTCCCCTTAATATCCATATCAGACCTGAAGGGTCCCCGTCCCCGTGACTACAACGGGGTTCCCCTGAATATCCATATTAGACCTGAAGGGTCCCCGTCCCCGTGACTACAATGGGGTTCCCCTGAATATCCATATTAGACCTGAAGGGTCCCCGTCCCCGTGACTACAACGGGGTTCCCCTGAATATCCATACCAGACCTGAAGGGTCCCCGTCCCCGTGACTACAACGGGGTTCCCCTGAATATCCATACCAGACCTGAAGGGTCCCCGTCCCCGTGACTACAGCGGGGTTCCCCTGAATATCCATATTAGACCTGAAGGGTCCCCGTCCCCGTGACTACAATGGGGTTCCCCTGAATATCCATATTAGACCTGAAGGGTCCCCGTCCCCGTGACTACAACGGGGTTCCCCTGAATATCCATATTAGACCTGAAGGGCCCCCGTCCCCGTGACTACAACGGGGTTCCCCTGAATATCCATACCAGACCTGAAGGGTCCCCGTCCCCGTGACTACAACGGGGTTCCCCTGAATATCCATATTAGACCTGAAGGATCCCCGTCCCCGTGACTACAGCGGGGTTCCCCTTAATATCCATATTAGACCTGAAGGATCCCCGTCCCCGTGACTACAATGGGGTTCCCCTGAATATCCATACCAGACCTGAAGGGCCCCCGTGACTACAACGGGGTTCCCCTGAATATCCATATCAGACCTGAAGGGTCCCCGTCCCCGTGACTACAACGGGGTTCCCCTTAATATCCATATCAGACCTGAAGGGTCCCCGTCCCCGTGACTACAATGGGGTTCCCCTGAATATCCATATTAGACCTGAAGGGTCCCCGTCCCCGTGACTACAACGGGGTTCCCCTTAATATCCATATTAGACCTGAAGGGTCCCCGTCCCCGTGACTACAATGGGGTTCCCCTGAATATCCATATTAGACCTGAAGGGTCCCCGTCCCCGTGACTACAACGGGGTTCCCCTGAATATCCATACCAGACCTGAAGGGTCCCCGTCCCCGTGACTACAATGGGGTTCCCCTGAATATCCATATTAGACCTGAAGGGTCCCCGTCCCCGTGACTACAGCGGGGTTCCCTGAATATCCATATTAGACCTGAAGGGTCCCCGTCCCCGTGACTACAGCGGGGTTCCCCTGAATATCCATATTAGACCTGAAGGGTCCCCGTCCCCGTGACTACAACGGGGTTCCCCTTAATATCCATATTAGACCTGAAGGGTCCCCGTCCCCGTGACTACAATGGGGTTCCCCTGAATATCCATATCAGACCTGAAGGGTCCCCGTCCCCGTGACTACAGCGGGGTTCCCCTGAATATCCATATTAGACCTGAAGGGTCCCCGTCCCCGTGACTACAACGGGGTTCCCCTGAATATCCATATTAGACCTGAAGGGTCCCCGTCCCCGTGACTACAACGGGGTTCCCCTGAATATCCATACCAGACCTGAAGGGCCCCCGTCCCCGTGACTACAACGGGGTTCCCCTGAATATCCATATCAGACCTGAAGGGTCCCCGTCCCCGTGACTACAACGGGGTTCCCCTGAATATCCATATTAGACCTGAAGGGTCCCCGTCCCTGTGACTACAACGGGGTTCCCCTGAATATCCATATTAGACCTGAAGGGTCCCCGTCCCCGTGACTACAACGGGGTTCCCCTGAATATCCATATTAGACCTGAAGGGTCCCCGTCCCCGTGACTACAATGGGGTTCCCCTGAATATCCATATTAGACCTGAAGGGTCCCCGTCCCCGTGACTACAATGGGGTTCCCCTGAATATCCATATTAGACCTGAAGGGTCCCCGTGACTACAACGGGGTTCGCCTGAATATCCATATTAGACCTGAAGGGTCCCCGTCCCCGTGACTACAACGGGGTTCCCCTGAATATCCATATCAGACCTGAAGGGTCCCCGTCCCCGTGACTACAACGGGGTTCCCCTGAATATCCATATCAGACCTGAAGGGTCCCCGTCCCCGTGACTACAACGGGGTTCCCCTGAATATCCATATCAGACCTGAAGGGTCCCCGTCCCCGTGACTACAGCGGGGTTCCCCTGAATATCCATATTAGACCTGAAGGGTCCCCGTCCCCGTGACTACAACGGGGTTCCCCTGAATATCCATATCAGACCTGAAGGGTCCCCGTCCCCGTGACTACAACGGGGTTCCCCTGAATATCCATATCAGACCTGAAGGGTCCCCGTCCCCGTGACTACAGCGGGGTTCCCCTGAATATCCATATTAGACCTGAAGGGTCCCCGTCCCCGTGACTACAACGGGGTTCCCCTGAATATCCATATTAGACCTGAAGGGTCCCCGTCCCCGTGACTACAGCGGGGTTCCCCTGAATATCCATATTAGACCTGAAGGGTCCCCGTCCCCGTGACTACAACGGGGTTCCCCTGAATATCCATATTAGACCTGAAGGGTCCCCGTCCCCGTGACTACAATGGGGTTCCCCTGAATATCCATATTAGACCTGAAGGGTCCCCGTCCCCGTGACTACAACGGGGTTCCCCTGAATATCCATATTAGACCTGAAGGGTCCCCGTCCCCGTGACTACAACGGGGTTCCCCTGAATATCCATATCAGACCTGAAGGGTCCCCGTCCCCGTGACTACAACGGGGTTCCCCTGAATATCCATATTAGACCTGAAGGGTCCCCGTCCCCGTGACTACAATGGGGTTCCCCTGAATATCCATATCAGACCTGAAGGGTCCCCGTCCCCGTGACTACAACGGGGTTCCCCTGAATATCCATATCAGACCTGAAGGGTCCCCGTCCCCGTGACTACAGCGGGGTTCCCCTGAATATCCATATCAGACCTGAAGGGTCCCCGTCCCCGTGACTACAATGGGGTTCCCCTGAATATCCATATTAGACCTGAAGGGTCCCCGTCCCCGTGACTACAATGGGGTTCCCCTGAATATCCATATTAGACCTGAAGGGTCCCCGTCCCCGTGACTACAGCGGGGTTCCCCTGAATATCCATATTAGACCTGAAGGGTCCCCGTCCCCGTGACTACAGCGGGGTTCCCCTTAATATCCATATTAGACCTGAAGGGTCCCCGTCCCCGTGACTACAATGGGGTTCCCCTGAATATCCATATTAGACCTGAAGGGTCCCCGTGACTACAGCGGGGTTCCCCTTAATATCCATATTAGACCTGAAGGGTCCCCGCCCCCGTGACTACAGCGGGGTTCCCCTGAATATCCATATTAGACCTGAAGGGTCCCCGTGACTACAGCGGGGTTCCCCTTAATATCCATATTAGACCTGAAGGGTCCCCGTCCCCGTGACTACAGCGGGGTTCCCCTGAATATCCATATTAGACCTGAAGGGTCCCCGTCCCCGTGACTACAACGGGGTTCCCCTGAATATCCATATCAGACCTGAAGGGTCCCCGTCCCCGTGACTACAACGGGGTTCCCCTGAATATCCATATTAGACCTGAAGGGTCCCCGTCCCCGTGACTACAACGGGGTTCCCCTGAATATCCATATCAGACCTGAAGGGTCCCCGTCCCCGTGACTACAACGGGGTTCCCCTGAATATCCATATTAGACCTGAAGGGTCCCCGTCCCCGTGACTACAGCGGGGTTCCCCTTAATATCCATATTAGACCTGAAGGGTCCCCGTCCCCGTGACTACAGCGGGGTTCCCCTGAATATCCATATTAGACCTGAAGGGTCCCCGTCCCCGTGACTACAGCGGGGTTCCCCTGAATATCCATATTAGACCTGAAGGGTCCCCGTCCCCGTGACTACAACGGGGTTCCCCTGAATATCCATATTAGACCTGAAGGGTCCCCGTCCCCGTGACTACAATGGGGTTCCCCTGAATATCCATATTAGACCTGAAGGGTCCCCGTCCCCGTGACTACAACGGGGTTCCCCTAAATATCCATATTAGACCTGAAGGGTCCCCGTCCCCGTGACTACAATGGGGTTCCCCTGAATATCCATATTAGACCTGAAGGGTCCTCGTCCCCGTGACTACAGCGGGGTTCCCCTGAATATCCATATTAGACCTGAAGGGTCCCCGTCCCCGTGACTACAATGGGGTTCCCCTTAATATCCATATTAGACCTGAAGGGTCCCCGTCCCCGTGACTACAACGGGGTTCCCCTGAATATCCATATCAGACCTGAAGGGTCCCCGTCCCCGTGACTACAATGGGGTTCCCCTGAATATCCATATTAGACCTGAAGGGTCCCCGTCCCCGTGACTACAATGGGGTTCCCCTGAATATCCATACCAGACCTGAAGGGTCCCCGTCCCCGTGACTACAATGGGGTTCCCCTGAATATCCATATTAGACCTGAAGGGTCCCCGTCCCCGTGACTACAATGGGGTTCCCCTGAATATCCATATTAGACCTGAAGGGTCCCCGTCCCCGTGACTACAACGGGGTTCCCCTGAATATCCATATTAGACCTGAAGGGTCCCCGTCCCCGTGACTACAACGGGGTTCCCCTGAATATCCATATTAGACCTGAAGGGTCCCCGTCCCCGTGACTACAACGGGGTTCCCCTGAATATCCATATTAGACCTGAAGGGTCCCCGTCCCCGTGACTACAGCGGGGTTCCCCTGAATATCCATATTAGACCTGAAGGGTCCCCGTCCCCGTGACTACAACGGGGTTCCCCTGAATATCCATATTAGACCTGAAGGGTCCCCGTCCCCGTGACTACAACGGGGTTCCCCTGAATATCCATATAAGACCTGAAGGGTCCCCGTCCCCGTGACTACAACGGGGTTCCCCTGAATATCCATATTAGACCTGAAGGGTCCCCGTCCCCGTGACTACAGCGGGGTTCCCCTGAATATCCATATTAGACCTGAAGGGTCCCCGTCCCCGTGACTACAATGGGGTTCCCCTGAATATCCATATCAGACCTGAAGGGTCCCCGTCCCCGTGACTACAACGGGGTTCCCCTGAATATCCATATCAGACCTGAAGGGTCCCCGTCCCCGTGACTACAACGGGGTTCCCCTGAATATCCATATTAGACCTGAAGGGTCCCCGTCCCCGTGACTACAACGGGGTTCCCCTGAATATCCATATCAGACCTGAAGGGTCCCCGTCCCCGTGACTACAACGGGGTTCCCCTGAATATCCATATCAGACCTGAAGGGTCCCCGTCCCCGTGACTACAATGGGGTTCCCCTGAATATCCATATCAGACCTGAAGGGTCCCCGTCCCCGTGACTACAGCGGGGTTCCCCTGAATATCCATATCAGACCTGAAGGGTCCCCGTCCCCGTGACTACAATGGGGTTCCCCTGAATATCCATATTAGACCTGAAGGGTCCCCGTCCCCGTGACTACAGCGGGGTTCCCCTGAATATCCATATAAGACCTGAAGGGTCCCCGTCCCCGTGACTACAACGGGGTTCCCCTGAATATCCATATTAGACCTGAAGGGTCCCCGTCCCCGTGACTACAACGGGGTTCCCCTGAATATCCATACCAGACCTGAAGGGTCCCCGTCCCCGTGACTACAGCGGGGTTCCCCTGAATATCCATATAAGACCTGAAGGGTCCCCGTCCCCGTGACTACAACGGGGTTCCCCTGAATATCCATATTAGACCTGAAGGGTCCCCGTCCCCGTGACTACAACGGGGTTCCCCTGAATATCCATATTAGACCTGAAGGGTCCCCGTCCCCGTGACTACAACGGGGTTCCCCTGAATATCCATATTAGACCTGAAGGGTCCCCGTCCCCGTGACTACAACGGGGTTCCCCTGAATATCCATATCAGACCTGAAGGGTCCCCGTCCCCGTGACTACAATGGGGTTCCCCTGAATATCCATACCAGACCTGAAGGGTCCCCGTCCCCGTGACTACAATGGGGTTCCCCTGAATATCCATATCAGACCTGAAGGGTCCCCGTCCCCGTGACTACAGCGGGGTTCCCCTGAATATCCATATTAGACCTGAAGGGTCCCCGTCCCCGTGACTACAATGGGGTTCCCCTGAATATCCATATCAGACCTGAAGGGTCCCCGTCCCCGTGACTACAGCGGGGTTCCCCTGAATATCCATATCAGACCTGAAGGGTCCCCGTCCCCGTGACTACAACGGGGTTCCCCTGAATATCCATATTAGACCTGAAGGGTCCCCGTCCCCGTGACTACAACGGGGTTCCCCTGAATATCCATATCAGACCTGAAGGGTCCCCGTCCCCGTGACTACAACGGGGTTCCCCTGAATATCCATATTAGACCTGAAGGGTCCCCGTCCCCGTGACTACAATGGGGTTCCCCTGAATATCCATATTAGACCTGAAGGGTCCCCGTCCCCGTGACTACAGCGGGGTTCCCCTGAATATCCATATTAGACCTGAAGGGTCCCCGTCCCCGTGACTACAACGGGGTTCCCCTGAATATCCATATCAGACCTGAAGGGTCCCCGTCCCCGTGACTACAACGGGGTTCCCCTGAATATCCATATTAGACCTGAAGGGTCCCCGTCCCCGTGACTACAACGGGGTTCCCCTGAATATCCATATTAGACCTGAAGGGTCCCCGTCCCCGTGACTACAACGGGGTTCCCCTGAATATCCATATCAGACCTGAAGGGTCCCCGTCCCCGTGACTACAACGGGGTTCCCCTGAATATCCATATTAGACCTGAAGGGTCCCCGTCCCCGTGACTACAATGGGGTTCCCCTGAATATCCATATTAGACCTGAAGGGTCCCCGTCCCCGTGACTACAATGGGGTTCCCCTGAATATCCATATCAGACCTGAAGGGTCCCCGTCCCCGTGACTACAACGGGGTTCCCCTGAATATCCATATCAGACCTGAAGGGTCCCCGTCCCCGTGACTACAATGGGGTTCCCCTGAATATCCATATTAGACCTGAAGGGTCCCCGTCCCCGTGACTACAATGGGGTTCCCCTGAATATCCATATCAGACCTGAAGGGTCCCCGTCCCCGTGACTACAACGGGGTTCCCCTGAATATCCATATCAGACCTGAAGGGTCCCCGTCCCCGTGACTACAACGGGGTTCCCCTGAATATCCATATCAGACCTGAAGGGTCCCCGTCCCCGTGACTACAACGGGGTTCCCCTGAATATCCATATTAGACCTGAAGGGTCCCCGTGACTACAACGGGGTTCCCCTTAATATCCATATTAGACCTGAAGGGTCCCCGTCCCCGTGACTACAACGGGGTTCCCCTGAATATCCATATTAGACCTGAAGGGTCCCCGTCCCCGTGACTACAGCGGGGTTCCCCTGAATATCCATATTAGACCTGAAGGGTCCCCGTCCCCGTGACTACAACGGGGTTCCCCTGAATATCCATATTAGACCTGAAGGGTCCCCGTCCCCGTGACTACAACGGGGTTCCCCTGAATATCCATACCAGACCTGAAGGGTCCCCGTCCCCGTGACTACAACGGGGTTCCCCTTAATATCCATATTAGACCTGAAGGGTCCCCGTCCCCGTGACTACAACGGGGTTCCCCTGAATATCCATATCAGACCTGAAGGGTCCCCGTCCCCGTGACTACAACGGGGTTCCCCTGAATATCCATATTAGACCTGAAGGGTCCCCGTGACTACAATGGGGTTCCCCTTAATATCCATATCAGACCTGAAGGGTCCCCGTCCCCGTGACTACAACGGGGTTCCCCTGAATATCCATACCAGACCTGAAGGGTCCCCGTCCCCGTGACTACAATGGGGTTCCCCTGAATATCCATATTAGACCTGAAGGGTCCCCGTCCCCGTGACTACAACGGGGTTCCCCTGAATATCCATATTAGACCTGAAGGGTCCCCGTCCCCGTGACTACAGCGGGGTTCCCCTGAATATCCATATTAGACCTGAAGGGTCCCCGTCCCCGTGACTACAACGGGGTTCCCCTGAATATCCATATCAGACCTGAAGGGTCCCCGTCCCCGTGACTACAGCGGGGTTCCCCTGAATATCCATATCAGACCTGAAGGGTCCCCGTCCCCGTGACTACAACGGGGTTCCCCTGAATATCCATATCAGACCTGAAGGGTCCCCGTCCCCGTGACTACAGCGGGGTTCCCCTGAATATCCATATTAGACCTGAAGGGTCCCCGTCCCCGTGACTACAGCGGGGTTCCCCTGAATATCCATATCAGACCTGAAGGGTCCCCGTCCCCGTGACTACAACGGGGTTCCCCTGAATATCCATATTAGACCTGAAGGGTCCCCGTCCCCGTGACTACAACGGGGTTCCCCTGAATATCCATATCAGACCTGAAGGGTCCCCGTGACTACAATGGGGTTCCCCTGAATATCCATATCAGACCTGAAGGGTCCCCGTCCCCGTGACTACAACGGGGTTCCCCTGAATATCCATATTAGACCTGAAGGGTCCCCGTCCCCGTGACTACAATGGGGTTCCCCTGAATATCCATATTAGACCTGAAGGGTCCCCGTCCCCGTGACTACAACGGGGTTCCCCTGAATATCCATATTAGACCTGAAGGGTCCCCGTCCCCGTGACTACAATGGGGTTCCCCTGAATATCCATATTAGACCTGAAGGGTCCCCGTCCCCGTGACTACAACGGGGTTCCCCTGAATATCCATATTAGACCTGAAGGGTCCCCGTCCCCGTGACTACAACGGGGTTCCCCTGAATATCCATATCAGACCTGAAGGGTCCCCGTCCCCGTGACTACAGCGGGGTTCCCCTGAATATCCATATTAGACCTGAAGGGTCCCCGTCCCCGTGACTACAACGGGGTTCCCCTGAATATCCATATTAGACCTGAAGGGTCCCCGTCCCCGTGACTACAATGGGGTTCCCCTGAATATCCATATTAGACCTGAAGGGTCCCCGTCCCCGTGACTACAGCGGGGTTCCCCTGAATATCCATATTAGACCTGAAGGGTCCCCGTCCCCGTGACTACAGCGGGGTTCCCCTGAATATCCATACCAGACCTGAAGGGTCCCCGTCCCCGTGACTACAACGGGGTTCCCCTGAATATCCATATTAGACCTGAAGGGTCCCCGTCCCCGTGACTACAGCGGGGTTCCCCTGAATATCCATATTAGACCTGAAGGGTCCCCGTCCCCGTGACTACAATGGGGTTCCCCTGAATATCCATATTAGACCTGAAGGGTCCCCGTCCCCGTGACTACAACGGGGTTCCCCTGAATATCCATATTAGACCTGAAGGGTCCCCGTCCCCGTGACTACAATGGGGTTCCCCTGAATATCCATATCAGACCTGAAGGGTCCCCGTCCCCGTGACTACAACGGGGTTCCCCTGAATATCCATATTAGACCTGAAGGGTCCCCGTCCCCGTGACTACAATGGGGTTCCCCTGAATATCCATATTAGACCTGAAGGGTCCCCGTCCCCGTGACTACAACGGGGTTCCCCTGAATATCCATATTAGACCTGAAGGGTCCCCGTCCCCGTGACTACAACGGGGTTCCCCTGAATATCCATATTAGACCTGAAGGGTCCCCGTCCCCGTGACTACAACGGGGTTCCCCTGAATATCCATATCAGACCTGAAGGGTCCCCGTCCCCGTGACTACAACGGGGTTCCCCTGAATATCCATATTAGACCTGAAGGGTCCCCGTCCCCGTGACTACAACGGGGTTCCCCTGAATATCCATATTAGACCTGAAGGGTCCCCGTCCCCGTGACTACAATGGGGTTCCCCTGAATATCCATATTAGACCTGAAGGGTCCCCGTCCCCGTGACTACAGCGGGGTTCCCCTGAATATCCATATCAGACCTGAAGGGTCCCCGTCCCCGTGACTACAACGGGGTTCCCCTGAATATCCATATCAGACCTGAAGGGTCCCCGTCCCCGTGACTACAGCGGGGTTCCCCTGAATATCCATATTAGACCTGAAGGGTCCCCGTCCCCGTGACTACAATGGGGTTCCCCTGAATATCCATATTAGACCTGAAGGGTCCCCGTCCCCGTGACTACAATGGGGTTCCCCTGAATATCCATATCAGACCTGAAGGGTCCCCGTCCCCGTGACTACAACGGGGTTCCCCTGAATATCCATATTAGACCTGAAGGGTCCCCGTCCCCGTGACTACAGCGGGGTTCCCCTGAATATCCATATTAGACCTGAAGGGTCCCCGTCCCCGTGACTACAACGGGGTTCCCCTGAATATCCATATCAGACCTGAAGGGTCCCCGTCCCCGTGACTACAACGGGGTTCCCCTGAATATCCATATTAGACCTGAAGGGTCCCCGTCCCCGTGACTACAATGGGTTCCCCTGAATATCCATATCAGACCTGAAGGGTCCCCGTCCCCGTGACTACAACGGGGTTCCCCTGAATATCCATATTAGACCTGAAGGGTCCCCGTCCCCGTGACTACAATGGGGTTCCCCTGAATATCCATATTAGACCTGAAGGGTCCCCGTCCCCGTGACTACAACGGGGTTCCCCTGAATATCCATATCAGACCTGAAGGGTCCCCGTCCCCGTGACTACAACGGGGTTCCCCTGAATATCCATATTAGACCTGAAGGGTCCCCGTCCCCGTGACTACAACGGGGTTCCCCTGAATATCCATATTAGACCTGAAGGGTCCCCGTCCCCGTGACTACAACGGGGTTCCCCTGAATATCCATATTAGACCTGAAGGGTCCCCGTCCCCGTGACTACAGCGGGGTTCCCCTGAATATCCATATTAGACCTGAAGGGTCCCCGTCCCCGTGACTACAACGGGGTTCCCCTGAATATCCATATTAGACCTGAAGGGTCCCCGTCCCCGTGACTACAACGGGGTTCCCCTGAATATCCATATTAGACCTGAAGGGTCCCCGTCCCCGTGACTACAACGGGGTTCCCCTGAATATCCATATTAGACCTGAAGGGTCCCCGTCCCCGTGACTACAATGGGGTTCCCCTGAATATCCATATCAGACCTGAAGGGTCCCCGTCCCCGTGACTACAACGGGGTTCCCCTGAATATCCATATTAGACCTGAAGGGTCCCCGTCCCCGTGACTACAACGGGGTTCCCCTGAATATCCATATCAGACCTGAAGGGTCCCCGTCCCCGTGACTACAACGGGGTTCCCCTGAATATCCATATCAGACCTGAAGGGTCCCCGTCCCCGTGACTACAACGGGGTTCCCCTGAATATCCATATTAGACCTGAAGGGTCCCCGTCCCCGTGACTACAACGGGGTTCCCCTGAATATCCATATTAGACCTGAAGGGTCCCCGTCCCCGTGACTACAACGGGGTTCCCCTGAATATCCATATCAGACCTGAAGGGTCCCCGTCCCCGTGACTACAACGGGGTTCCCCTGAATATCCATATTAGACCTGAAGGGTCCCCGTCCCCGTGACTACAGCGGGGTTCCCCTGAATATCCATATCAGACCTGAAG